>NC_044498.1:3841999-3909499 GCF_902362185.1 Chanos chanos
ACACGCACACACACAAACACACACACACACACAAACACACACACACACACACACACGCACACACACACACATGCGCGCACACACACACACATACGACCTTCCTTTACTTGTTAGGTTTCCTTTAATTATCTCTGTCCTCAGTGTACCTTGATTTTAATTGTCGATTGCCTTGTTAAATTGTGTTTTTCTTTTTTCTTTTTCTTTCTTTTTTTTTTTAAATCAAACAGATATCTTATTTTGAAAGTTCAAAGTGCTGTCTGTCTTAATATTCATAGGATATTAAATGAAGACAAGTCATGCTACTGCAAGATCTCCATTCATAGTTTAATTATTAATGTCATTGTTTGTGAATAGAAATGAGCGGCTTTTAAAATTGTTGGTCCAATTAATTTTCATTATTAACATTTGTAATTCCAATTAACTATTAACATTTTAATATTTTTTTTTTAAAGAATAACTGCTCATTTCCACCTGCAGGTAGAAAGCTCTGTCCCACACACTGGTGTACAATGAAAACACAGGTTTGATTTAATGATCTTGTTGTTATACCTATGCATATAAAACATTTTCCTCTTGAATCAGGAAGCTACATAAAAAATGGCCAAATTAAACCGCTAAACCACTCATTTTAAGCAGAATATTCAGTCTGACCATCTAATGGCCTTAGGCAAGCCAAGCACAAAGCATTAGAAATGAACAGAAGAAAAAAAACCAAAACAAAAAAACCAAAAAACAAAACCAAAAAAAAAACCCCCCCGAAGCGAGGATAGCGTTGTTCATTTGATAACCTGCTGTTGTTGGTGGTATTCAGATAGACACTGACCAAAGTAATGATGGAAGAAAACAAGCTGCTCCTTGCTAACCAACATGCAAATGCTTAATGATGTAGCTGCACAATCACTGCAAGTCAGCAAAACGACAAAGATCTTATATTCTGGCCTTACTCACTCTAGACTGATTTCTCTTGAGCCAAAGACAGTCATTCACCAGTACCAAATTACTAATGACCCCGAGCCTCATTCTAAGACAGATCTTTCATGGATTTTCTTCTGCATCTGAGCTATGCTGATTCAGATCAAAATATTTTTTCTTCCATTGATTCAAATGTCTCCAATTGTTGTAAATCAGCTCTTTTGAGCAGTACTGTAACCTGGCTGGGGTAATGTGACAATCATCAAAATGGTCATGTTTAGCTGTGTGTGTGATAAATGGCAAAAACGCTCTGAAATGTGTGTATTATTACAATCACCGGCATTTCATGATGCCAATCAGCTTCGTGCCCTTAATCCAAACAGTGTGTGTACACCCTCTCGAAAAGTACTTTTGCATTCTCTCTAATTAAGTCAAATCTCCCTCCTGCTGTGAGAATGGGAGAGAGAAGGGGAGAACAGAGGGACAGAGGGTGGGGGGGGGGGTATGCCCACGGACGTATTATAAACAGATAAAGTTTAAGTAACTGTACATTGTTGGTACAGTGAAATTCTTTTGCTTTACCTGGGGTGGGTTCCTGGGTTCGTTCAGCAGCACAAGATGTTGGGAGACGAAACTGGATCCCTGAAAGCGAACAAGCAAGAGTCGTTAGTGCAGAACAAAGTGGTGGCTTGGATTTGACGTGTTCAAACCACCCACCTGATCTCCCTGGTCTTTCCACCCTCGCTACTTTTTTATTTTTTTTTTTCAGTTTGAGCCACAAAAAAAAAAAAAAAAAAAGAAAGAAAAAGAAATCACACAGACATTTCAAATCATGGGACTTCTGACACCGGCTGATCCTCATTACAAACGACTGTAGCACCATGAATAGCGGTAGGCAAATGGCAGCAGTTAATTAGCTGTGGCATGGTGTTATCCCAGACTGTGTTTAAGTCAATCAAAGGCACTAGAGAGGTTGTATAAAGCACGATGACAAAACGTGAATCAATGGTGTCAGATTCCCAATTATTTGAATCACTGTGAAACAATATAGTCATCAGAGAAGAACATGCACATTTTGTTCAAAGTTTCACATACATTAAATATGACAAAGACGCCAGAGGAGTCATTCATGACTGTGTTAAGAATTTTCAGTTTTTCACAGGGTCAGTCCGTGTGAAAAGAGACAAAATAATGTTTTTTTTTGAAAATCTCTCATTACTTTCCAATTTTTTTTTTTAATGCAAAATTGATATTAGCATCTTAAAGAATTTTTGAGAACACTGGCAATCAAAGTTTTCTTTTTTTTTTTAACTTTCTCTTGCAGAATGCTATAGGTTTTGCTCTGTCAATGGTACAGACATCGTCTTGCATCACTGCAGTGTAAACAGGCTCTTATATCATGCATTTATGGAAAAATATGCTGTTCTGTTACTTTTGCTTATTGTTATTTTTGTTGCTATACAACAATGGTTTGCAAGGAACATGTCAATAAAACCAAATGTTTTACCACATTAAAAAATACAACAACTATAACATTAAAAAAATTGGTTTTAGGAAAGTACTTTGGGGTGATTTCCATCCAAGAGGAAGAGCACATCATGAGGATAATAACATTACTAAAACTGTCTGTATCATGAACAATTAAAAACCTTTTTTTTTTTTAAACCATAAACGTGAGAAAACATGATAACTGTTCTCTTCAGACGGAATGACTCAAAATACAGTTTCATATGGGCTCCCATTGAACATTTTAAACACAAGGAATCAGTGATATAGCAAGCTTTATGACTGTACTGATATAATCATTGTACATTAACATGGGCTGTATGAACTAAAAAAAAAAAAAAGACATCAAATTCAATGATGTAATCCAAAGTAGAGTAAGATACATTTTGTACTAGTATTCTAAGGATGTATTTAATACATAGTAATCAAAGGCGCATTACACGATTAATGATTTTATCAGTGCAATCAATACATACAGAAATCTGCAAATACACAAAAACTATGAATGAGAGAATAGTGCTAAGCTAATTTTACATAGTGTAATTTTTAATAAGTAATGCATTTGTTAATTAAAACATTGAATTAAAAAAAAATCAATCTAATGTGTCCTCATAAAATGTACTCCATGGATTGTCTCATATATACATAGATGCAAAGCAAATGAAAGACATTTAGTGACGGAAAAAATGGAATACATTAATGAATCTTTTGGTCAAGCAAGCGCTTATCCCTTTTGACAAACACAATGCATTTACATGAAACAGTCACACAGGTTGAAAAAGTGTTTTGTGGACTTTGTTTAAAGAAATGGTCAACAAAGCAGAGAGGCAAGGTTAATCAGAACTGACCGAGAGGACAGATATGAAACACTTTGTTTATGCCTGAGAGAGAATTTAAAGATCACCTCAACAGAGGTCTTCCACAACTGGTTAACTGGTCTATATGTTTGTCTACTTTCAGTCAAAAACAACAAAACAAAAGTCAAAACTGAACGTAAAACTCTATACGATCTGTCAAAAATATCCTTTTCGCTGTAGAGTAAATTACAGTTACGTACTTAAGCTACAGTAAAGCACATGTATATATCCATTTATTCTCTGAACTGTTGCTTTTAGTGTAGCTTTTGTCATGTCTCCATTTATATTTCTATATGGCTACATCTCTCTCTGTCTCTCTCTCTCTGTCGCTCTCGGATTTATCATTTGGTTACTCCTGAAGATGACAGTCAGTGTCACCCGGCTGACAATGTTGACAGGCGGTCCACCGCCTGTCAGTGCCCACAATGGGGAGGGCTTTTGGTTGGTTGGCTCTGTGGCTGGCTGGGTTGGACCAGACCTTTTAAGGCTGGGCGGTCCTTTCACGTGGAGGCAGGGTTTTCACGGTGTGGGCGGTGACATATGAAATGATTGACAGGTGACATGGGGGCTTATCTGCCACTAGGGCAGAAGGATGAGGATGTATATAGACTGTGCTAGAGGAAGGAACTAACCCTAAAGAAGTGGCTGCCTCTAAGTGACAGCTCCAGGGCAGTGGAATGATAGAAATGTAAAGTTCTTTAAAAATCTGCTGACTTTGGGTTTTTTTTTTCTATTTTCCTTTGAACTTTTTTGAATCCATAAAACAGCAGGCACCTGGAGGATGTCAGCGCTTGTCATGCGCACAAACAGATGCAAATGATCTTTTAAGATACGTCCTGTCCAATTCAGCTAAGAACGCTGGCCTCTTTGTTTAGTCAAAACACTTCACCATAGATGCCACAGCTGAATTTAACAGCTATATAAAATGCACTGTGCTTTTTTTTTTTTTCCTGCCTAAGGTAAAACTTGAATCGAGGGGATTTACAGACCAGCTCTCTCACCGGTGGAAATCATCTCACTCATCAAAGTATCCAGTATCCATTTGTGACAAAGCCAGCTAAGCGATAAAGTACTCAAAAAGGATTTGGTCATTGATCTGCAACTTACTGTTACTGAAAGTTTGAATTTTTTTAAGCAACAGTGCATTAACAATCACACATCTGCAACAATCAGAGAGTGTTTCCACTCCCGGTCATCCATGACACCTCCTGTTCATTACACTGGGACAGTACTGGTAAGTGGTGAAGTATGCAGAAAACTACCCATTACAGTCCCCTACCTTTTCTGGTCTCATATTGCCAGCTGTGATTTGCACGACTGGCAGAAGCTCACTGCATGTGTTTAATAATTTAATAAGGCCAGGCAGAATTACTATAAAGTACTTTAGACTGTGTATGTACAGAATGGGCAGATGGATGGATGGATGGATGGATGGATGGATGGATGAATGGATGAATGGATGGATGGATGGATGGATAAGTGACCGGGGGGAGCTGGTAGATGAACGATAAGATGTGTCTAAAGTTCAGACCCCTACTCCCCAGCTGACCCAAATGGTGATTTCATTTTTTTTTTCTTTTTAAACCAGACAGTTGTTTTTTTCTCCTTTCATCGCCAAAGTGGAAAAGGCGTCAACGGCCGTTTTCCCACAGCGGAGATTTGAAAGTAGAGTAAAAACAACAGCTTTCCCTTTGGATTTTGGAGCAACATACATAAATACATACAGTGGCGACGCCCCCATGAATGCGGAGTGAATCAAGCTCTCGTGTATGGAAATATATCAACATATACAAACTGTGCCTGGTCCCGCTTTTATGAATCCGCTAAGCTTGTCCCACAACGTTTCAGAAAGGAGATTCGCAGTCAGTGCAATATATTTCAAACTATCCCTGTGGCTGTCAAACACCTGTGCAGTTAGAACGAGGTAGATAAGTCCATTTATTGAAGATTTCCTTTAAGATGACCAAGTAACGCCAGGAGGTTACAATGTTAAGATGACCGATAGCATCATTACTGTTATAGGTTTTTTTTGGGAGGGGGAGGGGGGTGAATCTGTTTGATCTGTTCACTGGTATATTCAATTAGAATAAAGCCATACATGTCCTTCTGAAAAAATATGGAGACTGTATAATTGAATCTGAGGTACACCTTTTCTCACTGACCGGTCTGAGTTTTGAATTGCTTGATGGTATATACTATAATTTGCCCCAATATTTTGAGTTGAATTTATCAGTTATTTTCTTGGCATCCCAGTCAACTGCTAGAAAAGACAACTGAAAAAAAATTAATATAATCAAGCACTGAAAATAACAGTTAAGGAAGCATTGAAAATGAAATGCACTGAGACAGCTAAAAATGTGGTGATATTTTTCCACAAACAGATATATTGCATTGTTGAGTCAAACTGTGTGGGACATTTTAAATGACAGTACTGGTTTAGCAGTCACTGTTTAGACAGAGGGAATGTTACCATGCCAATGTGACACATGAATCTCGATTGTGACAAATAGAAAATGTTTTGGTTTATCTTTGTCTATGTGTAAAAAAGCCTTCAGACAGACTGATATTTAAAATATAATATGTGTAACTTTTTATGTCTATATATGGTATACTTAAATTTATATTTTCATGCAAGCCTTCAGTAGCATTATTAAAGTCATAGTTAGAGTTGTGAAGCTTCAAACGTCAACTGTTAATGTTTATCCTGTTATTGTAATGATGACTATTCATTTATCATCTATCACAGATTGATGGGACAAAAAAAAGATGTTACATGATGTATTTACGACATATAAAGCCACTGTTGTGAGAAAACGTAGCCCTAAAAGACCTACCGTATGTTCTACGCCCCCCAGCTAATCTACGGGTGCCTACAACGACAAAAGGGTTGATGGCTTAGTACAGAAAGAAAGAAAAAACATCCAAATCAAGGATCAAAATCACAAACTCTCAGCCTGACACATGCTGTGGTAGATTTGCATTGAGTTGTGTTTCTGAAAGAGTCAAACACTTAAAAAAGACTTGGCCACCATGACTCAATTAAAACTGATTTAATCACTCATTTTCATTGAACTGACAGAAGTACTTCTTCCGTGTTAATGATAAACCAACTGGGACAGGTAATGTGTTTGGAAAAAGTGTTTTGGTGAGTTTTGGTAAAGCTATGATCCCCATTGAAACTTAGATGAAAAAATGTCTTTAAAAAAAAAAAAAAAAAAAAAAAAAAGCTTTATCAGTCAAAAATTTGAAAAAAAAAATCATAACGTATTTCCTTGAAATAATTTCATTGTTTTATATTGATTTATGAAAAATACATAAGGCAAACTTTAAACAACAAATAATTCACATTTAAGCATCACAGTTATCAATGAAATAAGAAAAGATCACACAAGTCTTCAGAAACAAATGAAAAAGAGACAAAAATGCAGTCAGGAGAATTCAAACATCCCTTAAAAGAGGTCTGCACAGAAGTCCATGTAGCTGTAATTTGAATATTTAATTCTTAATTCTGGCTAAGACTAGGATTCAAACACCTTAATCAGTATCAAAATATTTATCATTTAATTGGTACTGTTGTTATCTTGTAAAATGTCTTGTCACACAATAGAGATTAGATAATGAATTATTTGAGGTTGTAAAAGAAATCTATTCGTTTATTATATCAATTTCAGGATCTATGTATTATTTTTTGCTAAGCTCAATCCTTAGTAAACTGTTTTCTGACATTTTCAGGTTTTAAACTGAGTACAATTCTGAGGGTGAAGCTGGGAGAATAAGCTCCCAGCAGGTGTATGCCAGTAACTGCTTGATTTACATTCATCTCCAAACACGGATGACAATCTGGTAATTAAATAAGCAGGACTGAATGTCAATGCTTTCTTCATATCATCGCTTTTGTTTTCAATTAAAAACAAGCTTACATTTCAAATAAATTTTCATTTCAAAGAAAGTGTTCACTCATGAAGTGAGATCAACTTTATATTGTTTTATTCTTTTGAAAACTTTGGATTTGATAAAAAAAAAACTTCTTGATTCTTTGTCATGGACCAGAAAACACAAGTTTCTTTCTTTCTCTCTTTCTTTGTTCTTCTTCTCCCTCTTCTTCTCCTCCTTCTTCTTACTTTTAATATTGTCAGTCTCGTGTGTGTGTGTCTGTCTGTTATACGACAACAGTTAGAATATTGTTGCTACTTTCTGAATGAACACAAGAAATCAGCTTAAAAGACAATGCAAAATATAGAGTAAATGATCTTGACAAGATCTTTTTTTTTTTTCTTTTTTCTTTTTTTTTTTTTTAAAAAGCAACCAAAATAGCAAAATATTTCAATAAACGCCTGAGATTCATGCAAAGAGATTTTCTATCATCAAAAGTCTCAGAATGAATAAGCTTTCACATGACATGAAACGTGGTTTGAAGACCTGTTTTAATTTGACTTGATATGAAGACATGCCAAATGACCCAGAGGACAAAAACAGGACGGACGGAAAACAGAAAACTTGCATAGAATGAATGGATTCAATGCTGCTGTTACATCATGCTCTGCCCTGTGCCGTCGGCTAAGCAGCACCTTAACACAGATTTACTTTTAACCGAGAGAGCTACGCCTCCTGTCCAGAAAAGGGACGGAACAATGGTAAAAACAAAACCAAAGAAAGAAAATACTCAAGCCAGGCCTCTCTGTATCAAGAAGGAATTCACATAAAAAAAAAAAAAAGTCCATCTTTTTCATATTTTTGTGTGTGTTCAGAGAATGTATGCAGTGTTCACAAGTGCTCTGTAGTGTGAGTGATTCCAAGACCAAAAATTCACAATCTTTTCATTTTACTGGCATGAGATGTCCAGTGGAATGCTGGGCACGGTCTATTTTGGAGAAAATACTGCTTTCCCTTAAGGAAAACGCTACATAACGATAACATCTGGACCAACAAAACAAAAACAAAAAAACCCAGAAAACAACAAAAAAAACCCTGTCACATCCCTCTGAAGTGTGCAGTGACAAAAGCTGAGTTTTCCATCTAGAAACTTCCCCAGTGGGACTCCTCAGCCACACATCCCTCAACACTCCAAATATTAGGCAGTGTTTTACTGTAAACATGGTGCAAGGCAAGAAACCTGTCAGCTAAGTCAAATAACCTCTGTAATTCCCTTTTAAAAATGTTTATCTTGGTTTATTTAATTTTCGCTCCTATGATGTATGACATACATTACACGACTTATAATTCACTTTCTCTGTGGTGGCAGGGGGTGGGGCATGGGGGGGTGAGGGGGTGGGGGGTTGTCTTAGGGACAATTTAGTCATAATGTTTTTTTTCATTTCTTAATTCTTTTTTCACAGTGACATGTAAAAACAGGGAGTGTGTGGGCTTCTTGATGACGAAGGACAGCTAGACGTCGGCTCTGATGGATCTCAACGGTTTGGATTAGATGTGAACGATCTGTCTGATTCATGCTTGCCAACACAGTCACTGTTTGAATGTTTAGTTCAAAGATTTGAGGATGCCAAATAAAACAAACAAAACAAACATACAAACAAACAAACAAACAAACCATAACGACAAGAAGAATTCATTAAATTGTATAGTGAGCTACAACTTAGTTGTAAGCAGTTCGGACAGTCTACGACCCAAGAACGAATCCAGCACTGACTTTGGTACCTGACATTATGAACAATGCAATCAGATTAAATAACCCTACTTTACATGGACCACACTGTCCTGTTGTATGCGGATGGAATTTAAAAGAGTAACCATGCGCTCTCCCATGCACGGGGGGTGGGGGTGGGTGATTCTTCCCCCGTTTCGGCTTAAATGGAGCCTGCGAAGGCCATCACTAGTGGAAGCGGTTTACATTCAGGGCGGGAGGGGCAGAGGTAGGGGGGGACTGTATGTACCCTCACTGGCTCCAGTGATTGTCCAGGCTAAACCTACGAGCCAATCCTTATCAGGGTCTATGTGAGTGCTGCATATACACACGACACACGATGGGGTTTTTTGTCTTTGTTTTTTTGTTTTTTGGGGGGGACCTGCAGATGAGCTGGTACTAGCTTGTACAGGGTCAGGGGCACAAGGAAAGAAGTGCGCAGGGAGAACTTGGTTTGAAACCAAACATGTCGATTGTTGACCACCATTTTCACAGGGAATGTTAGAATTATTATTATTATTATTATTATTATTATTATTATTATTTTTATTATTATTTATGCTATAGACAACATGTATAGAAACAGGTCAGATGAAAATGGACAGAAATAATAAGGTGGCATTCATACATGTACATAGATACTGATGCAGAGAGAAAAAAAAAAGTATTGACATCCTTTTTCAGATCATGCCAAATCTTGACACAGTCACATAGACACTGGGCTGATGTGTCTTACCAAGTTTTACATAATAACCTGTACATTATCTTGTCTACTACATTTAGGTATGCTAAAAATATCAATATAGCGAAATATCTTTTTCTGCATGTCCTCATGCTGCATTTACTACACAGTCTATATTTCTCTGAACAAACTGCTTCTTTTTTGTTCTTGTTGGTGTTTGCTTAGCTATATCCTCCAAATTAGAGAGAAACAAACATTTCGTATAGCTTTGGCATTGTCTAATTGAGTGTCTTCCTCAGTAAACAAAATACCTCCATGTTGCAACTGTCCTGGACAAATTACACAAAACAGAGCAGACCAAAAATATAGAGATATATATTTATATATATAGATTTATATATTTGTAAGACAGAATGTTATCCCTATGTTAGAATACAAAAATAATAAGTAAAAGGGGATTCACAGTATTATTCCAGTAAATATACTTATGGAAACTTCCAGAATGTGCTGACTCAAATGACCTAGGACTATATAAAGCCGGTACTATGGCAGTTGAATGCATTAAAATTTGATTCTCTGAAGAAGGGAATTTCAGACTTTCTAAAGCAATAAAACACACAGGAAGCCACAGTGCATGATCTGAATATGATCAATGATACGACTGTTTTTAGGTAAGCTATAATAAAATCGACAGCAAATATTTGTCAAGCTATTATGGAAAGGGCAAGGCCTGACTGAGAACAAAACAAGTTAGGCAACCATGATGCACTGATCTGTTTGGGTGTGTGCACGTGGGGGGGGGGGGGGGGGGGGGTATCAATCAGTCAGGATCTTCTTGATGCACTGATTATCCTACACTTTTAATACCTTAGGGAGGCCTAATGATTGCTTTGCTTGTCTACTTAGGGTGAATGCTATCTCCTTGGTTTTTCAGAACTGGTGATTGGTGTAAGGACACCAACCGCTCTCTGACAAAAACAACTCACAACTCTAGTGTCAGCCCTCCACTGTCAGCAGATGGACTCATCTTAAATCCAAAGTAATTCAAAAATAACGACCTAAGTACTTCCCCTTCCTCTGAGACCATTTCAGACCAATTAAACAGCGAAGTGATAGTTTACCCCTCATGATGTTAACCACCAATACTGTAATGTATCAGTGCTTATGGGCACGTATAAAAGAGATTTTTTTAGGTCTCACATCTATACCACTCGAGGCCACTGTGACACAGGGGAAATTTTCACATCTCTCTAGGATTCAAAAGAGGGGTGCTCAAGGATAAGGGATACAAAAAAAAAAAAAATTCCTGTGATGCCAGATTAAAAGCAGAACATCAACATAACGACGAAGACATTCCTTACACAGCTTTTCACATTCCTAGGTCATATATCTGTGATGATGTAAACTGATTTTTTGATGGACAGACACAGTTCAATGAGACCCTCTGTCATGATGACGCCAAGCCCCTTTTTGCTTGTGCGAGCACTATCCCTTCCCGGCCCTGTGCGTTAGAGCCTTCTATTGCCACCGGTGCATAGAGTTGTTAAAGGAGCCTGACCCCGTGTGCCCTGGTCCTCTTTCTCTGTGAGGGTGCAGGATTTAGCTCCCCCCCACCCCCCTTTCTATAGGGGTCTCAGGGCTTTTTTTTTTTCAGCGAGAGCGAGACATTTCTGGTAAAACAAAGAGAAACCAATCAGAACGACAGAGACAGGTACGACATTGGACCGCTCGTGTACTTCCTGCTCCACAGCTCCAGACTGGAGCTTCGCTTCCCGTCCGGCTTCCGACACGGACTCTTCTTTTTCTTGGCGTCCCAGGCGGTGCCGACAGACGGCCGGCAGCTGGGGGGCGGCCGGGAAATTGCAGTGGGACTGGTGGGACTGGCCGGACTGGTGGGGCTGTTGGACGCGGTGGTACCTTCGGGAGAGGTGGAGTGCTCCGTGATCTCGATGCGAGGCGGGTTCATCAGGTCCAGTATGTTGAAAGGCGCCGGTTCGGGCTGGCACATGACCGAGGCGTCGACGGTGTTCTGTCGGACCGGGCCGCCGGAACCGGCCTGGACTCCCACGGACACCCGGTCGCTGGACTGAGTGCCGGCGTTGCTGCTGCTGCTGCCGCCGCCGCCGCCGCCGACTCCGCCTCCGCCCGCCGCCTGGCGGCACATGGTCCACATGCTGTAGCACTGCGTGAAGTTGAAGAAGTTGCTGTTGAAGGTCTTCAGCTCGCTGCACACGTCTCGACGCAGCTCGGCAAGCTCGTACCTCATCGCGGAGATCTCGTCCTTCCACTGCATGTTGAAGGCGGCCACCATGTTGGCCGACTCTTTAAAGGCCTGAAGGGCCTGGGGAACAGGAGGCTCGGGCACAGAGGGGGTCGGGGCGGGAACCCTGTAAGCAGGCGGGGACGTTGGCGGGATGGAGATGGCCGTAACCGTGGAGCTGGTGCTATGGTGACTGCGAGCAGCGTTCTCTCTCTCCAGCCTTTCCAGCTCTTGATACGCCGAAGAGCTGGCACCATCGTCATCCTCTATAATGTCTTCGTTTAGCAAAGACGTACCCTCCAGCCCATCATATCCCTCTGGAAGACAAATTTAAATATGCAAACAGAAGGTGCATTGAGAGGGGAGGTCAACAGCTGTAGAGTCAGGGCAAGAGAATGTCTATGACTTCATATCTAATGTCAACACGTCACCTTTCATGAATTTAATGACCTGCATTCTTAACATACAGTATGTGAGTAAAACAAAATGCACACACACACACACACACACACACACAAATATGCATGTTAAGCTCCATAATAAATTAATGCTTAACCTATGACCATAATGAAAACTGCAAAGTTGTGTACAAAAATATTTTGTACTTTAAGTCAACCATAGAAGTAAGTTTTTGTTTTTGTTGTCGTTGTTGTTGTTTTATAACAGACAACTTGTTTTTACACTTCCTGAGGTCATCGTGTTTAGGTTAGACCCAAAAAAGAAAAAATGTGGAAGACTATGTAAGATAATGACATTAACATAAAGGTCAGAAGAGTTATACTTGGTCCTTTAAATGACACTTTCCCAAACTGTCCTATTTTAACACCAATCTGTGTACTGACTGCTTTACTATAACATGATTTCACTCTCTGGCTCATGTTAATGTATATGGTTTCAAAAAGAGAAATGCAGAACTACAGCCTTAAATGCTTCCTCCTCACCACTCGACACTTGCTAACGATTGTGGGTCTTAGGAAGCTAAGCTAAGCTATGCTGATGTTATGAATATCCAAACCAATTACTCCGAATAACATATATGACTTGAAGACAAACACCAGAATGTCATTCATACAAATCAGACTCCTTCCCAATGCAGAAGCAGCGGCTGCGTCCTGATTGGTCGGTTTTTACTCACATACTGTAGACGTTTTAGTTGTGTGTTTACACTGCCTTCTCACTCATGTCAATCAACATCAACTTTCCAAAAGTCTTTCCATCTTTCTAGTGTGTAATCCAGAAAAAGAGCAACGTTCCATTTGCCTTCATCGCCAGTCTATTTCAAATTAAAAGTCCCAGTTTCAAATTAAGAGTCACTGCTTCCAACTTCGACAGTGTGCATACTGTTTTGGTATAAAGGACTTCAAACAACTGGTCGTGCATTGTTTTTATTTTTTCCTTTGTGTTTTTTTTTCCTTTCTTTTCTTTTTTTTATTTGAAAGTGTTTAAGTGCAACAGAAAAGATGAAAAGGCAATGAAAAGATTTGCAGATCACTGGGTCAAGTAGTAGATATGAACCCTATTGAATGTCAGGTCCCATTCAGTAGATCACACCGGACCTGGATGCAGAGTTTTGAAGGGTGGAATCGACGTTCCTATCAGGGCTGCACCAGGGAGGGGGGGGGGCTACAATCCCACTGTCCTAGATGGCTGAAAGTGTTCACACCATATCTCACATCAACACTCAGACGCGTGTGATCCTGCCTTCCACAATTCCAGATTAGGAGTATTTCTGTAGGAGCATTTTTGATCACCGTTTTTTTTTTTCTCTTTTGTGTATTATGTATTAACACACCCAGTGAACATGAAAACTGTCCCCACAATGTTGCACTGACTCCGGGGCTTGCTAAGACAACTATAGCTTAAACACAGCTTCTCTGGGACCGACATGTATTCATGAGAGCTACAAGGGCACGAACACGTCACAGACACTCACAAAACTCAGAGAGCCTCCAACTCGGTTTTGACTCTTAATGAATCTAGACCTAACACATTTTTATGAACAGGGACCTACGTAAACTACACGATCATCTACGTTTTTCTCCCTTTCTTATCCGAGCCTTTTGACATTTTGGGATCTGGTTTTGATTGAGAAGGCAGTGAAAAAAAAAACACACATATACATAGATATATGTATGCGTGTTGACATTAGAGTACCTGTCACAGGCCCCACTGAGGTCTCCAGCTGTTCTGTCCCCCTGGTAATCCTTCCAGAGATGCCAGGCCAATGCAGAGAGTGTGCTGTGCTACTGCCAATTGAGGCAGCAAAGGATACCTTCTCCATTCAAGAGCCAGCTAGCCTTAATTATCTGGTATTGTGAGGGAATACAGCTGTCCAATTCCAGTTCACACTGACAAGCACTTCAGATTGAGGTTTAAAGGGACAACAGAAGTGTTGTGGTTTAAGGGAACAATATCAGTTCGATTAAAGTTTTTTTTTTTTCTCTCTCTCTTTCTCTGTTACACTCACAGGCCTAGTTAAATGATTTTGCTGAAAGCAAGATAATCTTCAATGCTCTGCTTTAAAGGAATATCTAATGTAGGCCTGCATACCAAAGAGCAGAAAAATCTCTATAATTTCACTTTGAGCTGGATCTTTCACACAACAGGCTCACACGCATATTTTTATGCACCACACTAAGCAAGGAGAGGGCACAGCTGGGTATGTTTGACAGTTACACCACAGCCATCTGACCCAGGATCAGATTTACTAAAGCCTTTACCACACTGGACGCCATAGCAGCACGAGCAGAATCAGAACAGCCAGTGAAAAACCTTGGTATATGTTAAAGGTTTTAGTAAATGGGGCCCTTAGGGTGAGTTTTGCTGGGAGTTGAGATGTTTGGAGCACAGAACCTATGAGAGGTGAGAGGATTTCAGCATGTAAGACGGTGGGATTGGAGAACTCTCCTTGGTCTTCAGTCCTTCTGTCACACTGCTGTCTCAGACGGCTTTTTGACCAAACCAAAGCCAATTGTGAATAGAGGTCAATCAAATCAAAACACCACATTGACTGAGAAAACAATACTATCCACTTTATGGAAAAAAAAGATATATATATTTCTATACATACATATATATATGTATATAAATATACATATATACACATATATATATTTATATACATACATATATATATATATGTTTGTCAGATTCAACATGTGCAACAAGGTCATTCAAAAATTCAAAAATTAAACCAAAAGAAAACAAAAGTTTAAATGGCCTTTTAAAGAAAAAAAAAAAGGTATATTTGTCATCATATAGAAGTATTTCAATAGGGTTCATAGCTTTACTTTTTTTGGCGTGTGGACACTGAGTACACCAATGACTGCTTGTGTTTGCTCACAGCGATTGAAACACTGATGCAGTGGTGAACACGATGGATTTATGTCTTGCAAAGCTTTCTTTTTTTTTTTTTTTTTATTCCTTTCAGTCATGAAACGCTGATACTCCTTTTGGGTATTTAGAACCATTATAACTTATGCACAGGGCTAAATCTCCAACCAAAACCGTGTTTTAAATATAATGTTATCACAACATATACCTTTTAAAAAAACTTTACTGTAAGTATGTAACATGCATTCACACATCATTTGTTCCTGTTGTTGTTTATTCTTAATAAATAATGACCAAGGACCGACTCGAACAAAATCCTCCAAAGTGAGAACAGTGTGGGTGAATACCTCCATCAGCTTATGGCTGATTCTTAACGGCCACACATTTTCCTGACCTTTGCCCTACACACCTCCCTAACAGGACACACACTGACACAATTCACATGCTCAGAACAGCACCTCTTTAAGCATGCCGTGTCATGTTTCGTGTACAGGTGTGTGTGTGTGTGTGTGTGTGTGTGTGTGCGCATGTGTGTGTGTGTGTGTGTGTGTGTGTGTGTGCGTTTGTTTGCATGTGAATCTATCTACACAGATTTGAATGAGGTACGTCTCATCATCAGCACACGCGACTAACCAGAAGCTCAGAGAATGATGCATGAATCGTGCAAAGGGACTCACAAGCAGCTCCAGGTCTTGAACACTTAGTGAAGAAAAAAACAGGGGTAACAGTAACAGCCACAGAACGGACAGGAGCCGATGAAACAACCAGGAACATTCAACTCAGCATCTCCCAAGCACATGGGTATACCACTGTACATATGTAGGTATGTCAGAGTATGTATGCATGTATAAAATGCATATGAGGGTATATGTTCTAAGTCTTCGCTTCTTTTTGGAAGGGGTGAGGGGTGGGGGGTGGGTCAGGGCGGGGCGGGGGGAGGGGGTTTGGGTGGGATTTGAGGCATACTGTTACCTGTTGTGGATCTGAGAGTTGAAGTAACAGTGGAGGATGTCATTGAAGGCAAGCAGTCGTCATCTTGGGAATACCCAGCCTGAATTGCACGCAGGTAACTGTGGCTTCGAGTACGGAAAGAGCCGGGCAGGTCCAAGGCCTCCACGGCCTGGGATTCTACTTCGCTAAAAACGGACTCGCAAACTGACTCAAACTGTCCATTGACCTCAGTCTCACTCACCTGAGAGACAAAAACAGGAATAGCAGTCCTTAATTTTTCCTCTTCCTTTCTCTCTCTCACTTTGATTCTTCCCCTTTGCACAGTGAATATGAAGGAGTGTTAGCAGGAAAAAATATGGATTGTCAATTTCCGACCTTTCATTTATTTATTTTTTTTTCTTGTCACAATCAAAGAAGCATTAACAAAATGAAACGAGAGATAACATTTCAGTTCAATGTATGTACCATTTCAATGAAAGATGAAAGTGATATTAAAAGGGAAAAAGCATGGTGCAGATCTGAAGAAGACCCTATTCAAAGAAGAAACTGTATTAAACATCACACATGTGCAATGAGCAGTATAAGCCGTATATGAAAATTATAAGCAGCGTTCTACAGTTTTGTTCTAACAAAAGCATGGAAACGGGACAAGACAAGTCAATCTACGCTTCTCAGGAGGTAACATGAAAAGAAAGCGTGAAATACAAGTCCGTTACATTTGCCGCAGCGGCATAGTTATACATACAAACGGCGCAGTGCTGTGTCGTACAGACACGTAACTCCCACACACACACAAATGACACGGAGCCATAAACGAGAACCTGCCGCTGCATCACAAAGCTACGTTCAGACAAAGTTGAAAGAAAAAAGAAATAGCGCGTGAATTAATCATATGTTAAAGCCTGACCTGTACCGACACATCGGCAAGGCAAAACACAATTACCAGCCTACTGTATCCTAACAACAGTTTATCTCTACAGTAGCAAAAATCATCACAGCTGGTGAGATTGTTGGTATTGATTATAATATGCCATTTAAGGTAGGCATAAAAGTTGAGCAAGATAGAGAGAAGCAGCACAATAAATGCCTGCACACACGGGCCATTCAATTCTGTTAAATGAACCATAGCTTCCAATTGTCTTTGACAAACACGCAGAAACAGAGCTGATATCCCACAACAACAAACTACAGAAACTACCAAGTCCAAAGAGCAATGTCTGAAAACCAGTAGAGACAGACAAGCTAACTCACTTAATACATCTCCAGTACACACTCACATGTGCTCTGCATGCAAACAGGATTTCATATCGGGCAAGGCAGATACACACATCAAGAAATGAACGTCTCTCTTTTACGTCAACCCTATTGATGGCATGCAGCGACTTGACACCAGCGGTTCTGGGCCTGCATTTCCCTGCCTGTCCACATGGGGGCGATATGCTGTGATGTGCAGCTATAAGGGACTTGCTTGGACTCACCTGGCTGACGCAGCTTGCCTGACTGAGCGTGCTGACCGCACGCATGTAGCTCTGGTTGCGGGAGCGAAACTGAGGCGGGTTGAAGTGGGTGGCCGGGTCCAGGGAGACGCTGGGATGGGGACGCATGTCTCGTGTTGTCTGTAAGTGGTAGGTTTGGCTAAAACGGAGAGAAACCAGTGAGATCAATGTAAATGCAGCACAGACACACAGAGTCCTCCATCTGATGAGTACAGACTGTCCTTACACATTGAGAATACATTAAAAGGTGTCCCATCACCTGGTCTAACAGTTTTATTTCTTCTTCCGATCTAGAAATAAGAACCTTGATGTGGAGAAGGATATGAAGACAGTCATAGTGACACTGAGATGATGAAACCCTGGTCACGAAAAGAAAAACAATCTGTGAACAGCCAGGATGGTTGTGACGGAAGCATGGAGCTTATTCTTTCAGTCCGGAACTCTCTGTTTCCAGCAAATCATTCTTAACACACATGCTGGCAAATCCTACATTACGTGGGCTCCAGAAACAGAGACTGACTCCTTGTAACAAGTCAGTATATAAACAGAATTTGACATGTCTTTTTCAACGCCTCAAGACGCCCCCCCCCCCCCCCAACCCCCACCATCACCTCTTTTTTTTACTTCCTTTGCCTCGATGCAGAGAAATCAGTAGTTTAGTTGTACTGTTAGCATGTAACACGTCGGATAAAAAAAAAAAAAAAAATCAAACTTGCACTGGTTTCCTATTTTTTTCTTTTTGCCTTTGTTTCATTTCTTTATTTATTTCTTTATTTTGATACCACAATTTCACATTCCTCCACTGAGCGTTCAGCCTTCTCTTCTGAACCGTCATCTGGACCCTCTAATCCAGCTCCGCAAAAATAGCTCTCTCTGAAAGGCTGACATCCCGCCTACTCTGTTATTACTGACCAATCACCTGCCAATTTGCATTTCACCTGCCACGCAACATGCACTCTTGTACGACAAGAGACTGATATACGTTTCTCATATAATAACCCTGAAAAAAGAAAGGGGGGAAAAAAGAAAAGAGAAAAAAAAAGGGTGGCTTCATTTACATAATGCTCTGTCTGTGGCATACATTTTTCCACTGAAAGCAGAGGGAGGCGGGAGAGTGACTGTTTTCCCTCTGGATTAAACGCTGTGTTTGGTTTGAAACCATGAGCACATGGTGTTAATGTTTGTCTTTTTCCCACTGAATGAGTTATAGGGTCGTAGCAGTAGTTTGTGTTGATGTGCGTGTAGCATTTGAACAAACGAAGGTTAAAGAGTTGACTTTTTCACCTGATCAATAATAATAATAATAATAATAATAATGATAATAATATTCTTCTTCTTCTTCTTCTTCTTCTTCTAATCTGCCAGTCACGATAAAGTTCTCTTTCAAAGAACTTCCATTCAGCCAGATTATATTCAGAGTGTATCCAGTATTATGTTGTAACTGTACACAGATTGTAACTGCCCTATCTGTGCGCCTGTTCTGAGATTAATTCATATACCCATCAATATTTACCAGTAGTTAAAGGAAAGACTGTCAACCAGTCAGTCTTTTGCACTTAAACCAAACTTAGTTGAATTTCTTCTTACTACCAAATTCAGTCTTGAAGAAGAGAACCTCAGTGACATATCAAACAGATATCATACTTTGATTACCAGAACCATATACTGACAGCACCAATTAAAGTTCACTCAACAAATTAATCTTAATTTTCTGCAACCAATCATAAAACAGCTCTGATTTCTCCTATGGCATACCGTCACTACTGTCAGGGGTGTGGTGCTTATTACCTGCTCCATTCTTGAATTACAGGACATCAGTGACAGATCAAACAGTTATCATAACTTGAATATTGGGGCCATGAGTTGAAAGCACCAAGTAAAGTCCTTCTAAGAAACATCTTAATTAAATGAATTCTGCAATCAATCCTAAAAGAGCTCTGGTTTGCCCTCATGACAAGCTTCATGAGGTGTGGCCTTCGCATACCATCACGGCCGTTACTCTACAGACGCATTACTGTACGTTCTAATCCCGTTTTTGACTTTAGCGGACAAGTCTGCCAGAAAATTTCCAGAAGTAGCAATACTGCTTTTTTCTGCATGAGAATGTTGACTGTAACCTTTCCACCACACTGGAACAGACGACAACTCACAAGCCAAACTCCAAACCGTTTTCCACAAAACGGATTCTCTAAACACGACGATGTTTAGCCAGAATGCTGTTCTCATGGACCACTGCGCATGTACGTCCACTCAGTTCTCCTTCTCTCTGTGGAAGGAAGATGTCGCGGCTAATGGGAACTACACCCCCGCTACCAAAGAAGCTACGCTTCAGCATCCTCTGCTCTCCCAAAACACCCATACACCTCCAGTCAAGACAATCAGCCGAGATGAGTTAAGTTTTATTTATAAGGTGCTTTATGCAATAGGCAATTTCCCAAAGCAGCTTTACAGGGTCCTGTCTGTGAGCATTCCTGAAGACACAGGATCAAGGAAAAAACTCCCTCCTCAGCTATAAATACAGAGGAAATGTTGAGAAGGGGGAGTCCACTTTCCTCTATCTGCTATAGCAGACGGTTAGAGTTGTGTAACAGAGTTATTTCAGTAGATTACAAAAGCACCACAATATGTAAAAAAAAAAAAGAAAAAAGAAAGAAACTTTCTCCTGAAAACTGAAACACGTCTTGAAAAATACATGGGAAAGATTACATTCTTTTGTGTCTGCCACGCTTCAAATAGAAGATTTATCTAAGTTATGCACGTTTGACATCAGTTTCTCTCACACAAACCTTCATGTTCGAGTCGAGGCCACAAGCGTCTGACAGAGACATGACAGGCACGTCATTACAAAACCCAGAGTCACGTCTGACTTTAATCACGCATAATTAGCAACAACAAGTTCGGCGAAAAGACACTTTTACAGTATGAAAAAAAAAAAGAAGAAAAAAAAAAAAAGAAAAGCAATCACGCATCTTATCTGTCAGCGGCACATAATGTTTTTGTAGTGATTTTACCATGAGTACTGAGGAAAGAATGTTCTAGAAAGTCTCTCTTTTTTTTCATTTGGGTGTAACATATTCACAGGCGGCTCTACACTAGGAAACAAATTTCATGTTCCTTGAAAGTCTGTTATTTACATCTTTTTTTACATCTCTCTAATCAGTCATTTACTGTCACTTTCTGTTTTACTAGATTTTTTTTTTTTTTTTACTAGAATAACAGCAGAATAACATTTTACTAGAATACCAGTGAAGCTCATTCATTTCAGTATAACTAAAGGAAAAGGTCTTAAAATGCCGCTTTTTTCACTCACGCAAATTGACGTATTATTGTAACAATGGATTAATTAGTCTCTGGGCAAACCACTTACAGTGATCCATGATGTACTGTGTTTCCATTCTTCAGGTTGCCTGTTTGTGGATGAGTGCTTAGAGCAGTAATCTGATATACAATATGTTTCTAATAAAATAAAATAAAATAATAATCATTTTAAAAAAAAAACTTTTTGTCTCAAAAAGGGCATCATAAATGCACATCCAGTGAAAGCAAAATCCCAACAAATATGAAAGCAAGCTATCAATAACAGCTATTAATAACAGAACAGCCTACGGCTCCTCCGTTCAAGTCGACTGCTAATTTGGTTTTAGACAAACAGTTACTTCTTTGGCAGCTTGGACATGCTAAAATTACATTAAACCCTGAGATGCAAGGTCACCCCCTTTTTCCCACACATTTAATGATTTTTCTTTTTTTTTTTTACGGCATGTTTTATTGTTGCCGTGCTCTAGAGTGGTGCACTCTCCTGTTAGTCTTTTTTTTCTGTTGTAATTTTCAGCAAATTTGCATAACAATATCTAGTTTGCAAATAAAATATTGTAAAAACACAGAACAGTGAAACTGTAACATATTCACAGCTGCTCTAGACAATCCGCGATTTCATGTGAATTTTTCAGGGACTGAGAGGCACCTGTCCTGCATCGTAAAATCACCCTTAAAGTATCAGTCTGCAACTCTTTTTTACACCGTTTTGTTCTCAAGTCCACACAAACATTAACCTTGATGAAACCAGGTGGAGTGTATGGACAGCAGATGAACCAGCAGTCAAACTGTGTTGCCTTGTCCTCTGCTGTCTCTCTATGTTATCGTGGAGTTCTCTCAGACCTGCCGTAACTGATGAGATTCCAGGCCTCGTGCTCTCACCACGGTGTCTCTAATTATCCACAAACACCAGCCCTCTTCCACAGGACCACACAGGCTCTACCACTAGAACCCTGGTCACAGCACGTGAGCCCAAGGGTTTGTCCGTGTCTCAAGCCAGCCAAATGAGCCTCATTGCACCCATCACCCCAGAACCTCAACAAATGAAAAGAATTTACAGAATCAGAACCAAGACTCTGAGACTGAGACTCCAACTCTGAGACTCGGAACTCTTAGCTCTATATCAGTCGGAAGTACTTTTACAATGAGCTGCTGATCAGCTCAGCTCAGCTCAGCTCAGCTCAGGTTAGGTTAGGTTAGGTTAGGTCAGGTTAGGTTAGGTTAGGTAGATTTGGTTTGCAGTAGACGAGTCATCATCCATCTTGACACACACTTTATAAACAACACAGACAATTTAGAAACATAATAAAAGTACTCAGGTTCCAATCCTTACTAAACCACTAAAACTATAAATAAATAAATAAATAAGTAAATAAAAATAGCTTCTATATCATATTATCTGATATGAGATTTTGTCTTCAGAATAAGGGAGAATTCACAGCTGGAAACATAAGAGCGTAGCGGTGGAGGCAGATGAAAGGCAGACTCTTGATTGCTAATGCTAACAGAACACCCCGTCTGGCTCTTGGGAAAACAGCGCAAGCCAAATTTCAGGATGTATACACGTACTCCTTGCTAAATACCTACATTCACACACACACACACTCCCACCCCAACAACAACAACAACAACACACACACACATACACTCACACACACACACACACGATCACCAGGATCACCAGTGGTTCAGAATACAAGTGCGGTTCCCCTGCTATCCACTACAGGAACAGTACACATGCACGCGCGCACACACACACACACACACACACACACACACACGCACACACCCACACATCTCACCAGTGGTTCAGAATACAAGTGCGGTTCCCCTGCTATCCACTACAGGAACAGTGCCAGCTCTAACAGGCCCCTCCTGTTAGCACTCTTGCATATTTGCATATTCCTGAGTCAAGTGTACCCAGACCTGTGCATGCTGTCTTACCTGTGGGGGTCTATATGAGGCCTGTGCAAGGCAGACTTCAGGACGAGAGCATCTGGACGGATGGTTTTTTGAGGCGATGTTTTGGGGCTGGTGTCTGAGTCGCCGCTCTCATCATCTCCCATGGCTTTGACGTAACTGCTGCTTCTCATTCTGCGGCATGGGATCTCCTCGTCCTTCTCGATGCCGGGGTATCCGCCCCACTCATCCTGAGGCACCTGGGCCCCCCCATCCAAAAAAAAAAAAATGAAAAAAATTAAAAAAAGAACACAGACTGCCTTTAGCTAAAACACTACACAGTGAAAGAAAAGATCCATAAGACCAAAGTTGTTCTGTAGCATCAGGACTTAACATTAATAACTGTCAGCCCGGTTATTGACCGTTTTCCGAAAGCAACCTCCCCACCCTCCCCAAAAATTCCCATGAAACTTCATTTTTGAAGGTTGTCTCACCAGCTTCTCTTTTGTTTGCGAGTACAGAACACCCCAATTATCCAGCACACGGAGGGAGCTGAGTCAGATAGCTACTGAATTTCTGCCCAAACAAAGGTGGCAGAAGCTCACTTATCCCTGTGCCAAAGCCTGGTTCCCCTCCGGGGCTTATCCGCCACGCTCGGACAAGCCTAATGATCCAGCCTCCTTTCAAATTCACAGGACACCGAAACGTGTATTTAGTATTTATCCTCTTTTTTCTCCAAATTTAGCTTTTTCATGGTCCTCAAATATTTCACATCAACTCCATGTCTGCGTCTGTAAACTGAACAAGACCCATCTGGGTGATTAAATGGGAATTTCAGCTTTCCCCCGCCCCACACAGAACTGTCTTTCAAGCTGTTTCTCAGCAGCTTGGATGGTTTTTAGATCAGTGACTTGCATTTATAGTTTATCCTCTATTTTCATCAAAAAACTTCTCACTTGCTGTAAAATAATGAAGGTAAAACTGTATAGAAATACTGATGAAACCCAGAGGGCATATCCTTCCTATATTCCTCCGAAAATGTGCATGTGCACGTGGGGCTTTTTTTTTTTAAGATGTGAAATGGGTCTTTAGTAAAAAGCCAAATGGCTTTTTTTTAGCCAGCACGAGGTATTCCACATTGTGTAAGACAAATCTAAGTGATACTGTTCTTATTGGTTCTCACAGCAGGTGGGATGAAGCAATGTCTTTTCCTATTGGCCTTTAAGACAGAATCTAAAGTTACTTTCACTCAGTCAGTCAGCAGACACTGTACATTCCTATGCTTACTGGATTTCAAAATGTAAACAGTTAAAAAAAGTGCTAAATACTGATCTACTGAAAAAGCCC
Organism: Chanos chanos; assembly: GCF_902362185.1. Classification (NCBI taxonomy): domain Eukaryota; kingdom Metazoa; phylum Chordata; class Actinopteri; order Gonorynchiformes; family Chanidae; genus Chanos; species Chanos chanos. The sequence continues at coordinate 3,866,199 of NC_044498.1, forward strand.
ACCAGATTAAACAACAACAGCAACAACAGCAAACAACAAAAAACAAAAACAAAAAACATTCTAATGATACCATTAACAAGACATGTTATAATCCTCCCGGTGAAAAAGGGTGCATGTCTTGTTTACACTGCATAATCCTGTTAACATAAAACAAGAGTGTCTGAGAGATTAATTAATGTAGACTTTTGAAATCAAATCTCCAGTAACCTGAATGATTACTATGGTAACGTTCTTTATGAACTGGCCCCGAGAAGAAAGTGGAATGGAGCACTTCTTCAGCAGTGGGTTGGAGAAAGCTTCCGGGAAAATATCACATTTTAATTCTGAAATAAAGCTTCGTTCAGATTAATTTTAAGGGGAATGTAGGCATGTGTGTAGGTTGCAACCATAGCAACGGCAGATGAACTAGAGACATTGATACATCATGCATATGCATCGGTGAAGTCAAAGCTCCAGCCCCCCAAAAAAGAGAAAAGACAAAAACATCAACCAAACACACACACAAAAAAACAGGTTAACCACAACACTCATCACAGCACAGATGACACTAAGCTAGCCGCATCTCAAAAAAAAAAGAAAAAAAAGTTAAGAGGAAATATAAGTTGAGATGTGTCTCAAACGAGAATGATTTTAACTGATAATAATTCAACACCATGGTTTCCACAAGATACACTGTCATCTCACAAGGCAAACAGAACAATGTACATTACAATCACAAAACATGTTTTGGAAGAAAAGTGTTAATGTAAGCCCCTTTCACACATGCACTGCAGCCCTAAAATAAGGGGCTGCATGTGTGAACAAAAATGTCCGAATCAGTCGAATCGGATTCTAAACGGACTTTATTCTACCAGTACCCTAGTGCAAACTCCGTTTTCTCTTCCTTTAGGTCCATGTGTGAATAGAGCGCCAACCAAAATGTCTGGAGAGACGATGAGATTGGGGAACTTCTGTCGGTAAGGGCCGACGCCGAAATCGTCAGACTAAAGTCGGTGGCCTCGTTCGCCTTTTTTGATTCGGTGTAAACAAACAAACGCAATTTTCGCAGGGTACTTTTTGCATCATGTCCTGCCTCCTGCACGTTCTACCCAGGTGCCACCCCCCACCTAAACCAAACGGAGTATTTCGAGTATTATGTGTGAAAGCCTCTGACTCGGGCTATCTGCTGCTGTGAGCTGCATGTGTGAAAGGGCAACTTCGGACATAATGCGAACCTGATTCTGCGGATATAGTCCGTAGTGCACATGTGAAAACGGCTTTAGTGAAATATCTTGGCAAAAAATGTCCGTTTAGTGTGTTGGATCTATTTTCCTCCTCGTTTTACAGGATACTTAAAAAAATCTGTTAATGAACTGGATACTGAAGTTTAAAATGATTCCCCTCGATCGCAGAGCGGACATTGTATGATGTAGAGAAAGGAGTTTTTAGTGTCTGTGAAGCTCAGTTTTATATCATAATGTCAAGAAGGCTGAGCTTCCGCCTCTGCTAGCTTAGATACAGCTGTGTTTAATGAGCGAGTACAGCCTTATTTTTAACATCAAAATTAATGGTGGGGAAAAAAAATATCAGCTTACTATGAATCCCAGTTTTAGGAATCCAATATTCGTTGATTTACTGCCATAACTGTATCTGACTTGTGTAATGATCCAGCTGTAAAACGCATCGCACACAGCCGCTAACGCACGCAAGTTAGTCAGGCTCTGTGAGAAGCACCGACCCCATTCGCGTTATTTATTATGGTAAACGTTTGTGGTTGTATAACTCTGTTATACAAGAATGTCTAATTATGATATTTTCAGTAAATTGATGTCCTTTGAAACACTTGCTCAACAAAGGCTAATGTAATTTTAAGCTTTCTGGAAGCATAAGCGGAAATGGGGCACTTATGGAAGATGTCGTAACGTGATCCATCTGAATAGAAATGAAACTTTCAATTTTCTGTTAAATCAGCTTTGATTTTTACTGCTCTAATATTCCCGTGGCTGTTCATTTCATTTCTGTTCAAGCTGTCATTGCCATTCTGTGAGGGTGATATGTGTGTGTGTGTATGTGTGTATATATATATATATATATATATATATATATATATATATATACACCTTATAAGACCTGGATCTTTGTATGTTCTAAATATGGCTGGAATCTAGACACAAACTTACGCATTTGGCTAAATTCTCTGAATTTTGATTATTATTCCCTTGATGACTAATCCCTGTGATTTCCTGCTCATCCTCTGACGCTCAGAAGGGATTTTGGAGAGCTTTCTATTGCCCAATTTAGGAAACTGGTTGAGGGAGATGGACAACAGCAAGTCACCACTCGCAGAAAACCACAGTCCTCACAGTCTTTCCGTCCATCTAAAATAATCAGCGTTATTAAATTCAACCAATAACTGGTCATTAGCTCCTGCTACCCCCAAAGGGGGAATACTGACTGATTGTCAGTCTCTCTCTCTCTCTCTGCTCACTCTCTTTCTCTGCCTCTCTGTTTCTCTCTCTGTCTCTGTCTCTCTCTCTTTCTGTGTCTCTCTGTTTCTCTCTCTGCCTCTCTCTCTCTCTGTCTCTCTCTCTTTCTGTGTCTCTCTGTTTCTCTCTCTACCTCTCTCTCTCTCTGTCTCTCTCTCTTTCTGTGTCTCTCTGTTTCTCTCTCTGTCTCTCTCTCTTTCTGTGTCTCTCTGTTTCTCTCTCTGCCTCTCTCTCTCTCTGTCTCTTTCTCCCTCTCTTTCTCTGCCTCTCTGTTTCTCTCTCTGTCTCTGTCTCTCTCTCTTTCTGTGTCTCTCTGTCTCTGTCTCTGTCTCTCTCTCTTTCTGTGTCTCTCTGTTTCACCTTGCTCATTTATCACTGCAGATGAAGGGAAATGGAGGACACAGGCCCTATAGCACTACACAGTGACCCCATTTTGCCCCCCCCCCATCCTGGTCACGCCTGATATACAGGTACACCATGTGCCCACACACCCTGACCCCCCAAACACTTTTCTCACATAAGATCATTTCATCAAGGGAGAATGCAATATGAAATGCAACACACTGCTAATATGTCTGTACATATAAAATAGTTCTCTAAGCCATCTGGCTGACAATACACAGGAGAATTACTGAATTTGGGGTCTTTCCAAAATAATATACAACAAGTGTACATGCAATGGCTTGAATGCCTGTCAGATGGTCCTCCTGTTTGGTACCTGCCTTTTTAAAAAGGTTACAGAAACATTCTGCATAGGAAACCATTAGATCACATGGTCTGGAAAGTAATGACATAACAATTATCTGACCACTTCAGTGGGTCTGAAACCATCCATAGACCAGAAATACACAGATATCTGAAGCATGGCAGAGTTAGTACAAAGTTAGGAGGGAAAAAAAAAAAAAAAGCTAACAGGAAGTCACCTTAACGTCAAGGTGTTTGTGCTTGTCAATCCAAGTGATTTCTGTAAGTCAGATCCTAACAGCTCTGACAAATTTCCATTCTTTGCTCAAATGACTGCTTTGCGAAGTCAAAAAGATAATTAGCCAGCTTGCTGACATCTCGCTTCCCAGCACTATCAGCAAAACTATCACGCACATTAATCTGCTGTGTGAGCGTTTCACCGCATCCCAAAAGACTAAGCAAGATAAAACATGGCACTGGTGAAGACACTGAATTAATTAAGCTTAAAGACGCCAATAAGGGAGTCGATTTCCGCTCTTAAGACACCAAATTTTTGAATCACTGGGCCAGTGGTTAACAAGGCTGTTGTGAGTTGTGCATGAGTGTATTTGTGTATATGTCCGTGTATATGTCCGTGTATATGTCCGTGTATATGTCCGTGTATATGTTCAGATAAAGTGATGTCTAGATCCTAAACCACAGTGTCAGTCAGTGAAAAAGCATTGACCTATGACCTGGGTTTGAGCTGTTCCTTACACTGGAGAAAGGGAAAAGGTCATTCCATCAAACTTTATGGTTCTGTGTGAAAGCAATGGCCACAGCAATTAAACACACACACACACACCCTTGCATGCAGGTATGTGCTCACCAACCACGAAAAAAACGAAAACAAAAACGCAAACACAATTCTACATTTCCTAGGCTTGTATTTCAGCCTATCCATTACAATCAGTCCGCGCGACTGAGTGAGCCAAGCAGATGTTGAAGAACGCCCCCCGGACAGACACACGGCCCATTACCCTAATTCATCTCCATAACGGCCAGTCAAACACACAGTGATGAAACATGAAACCTCTCACACACAGCGGGGCAGGGACAGAGACACACACACACACACACACACACACACACACACACACACACACACACACAGAAGCATCGGCAGTGCCCAGTTCCCTGGAGACATCTTCCCCCTCTCCCTCTCTCTCTCTCTCTCTCTCTCTCCCTCTCTCTCTTTCAATGACTCAACTAAATCAGCAAAGAACAGCAGTCTGACCTTCAATGGGCACAATGCTGTACACTGAATCCACATCATTCTACAGAATCTCCAACATCAATAACCACTCTATCAACACACTCTCAACTGACAAGACACAGTCTGTATGTGTTTACCAAAGCCTCACGCACATTTTTTTCTGTTCCATTTACAATGACAACAAGGGGAAAAAAAAACAAACAAAACAAAAAACAAACGGAAAAAAAAAACAGCTATCCCTGTCAGGGCCTGTCACTGTCTTTTCGCTTTGGCAGGAATCCACAGGTTGTCTGCAAGGGCGCGCTATTTGTCTGAATCGTTTGAGGCTGAGAGACAGGTATTTTCTTTTGGTAACAGAAATATTGACCTCTCGATTTTAAGAGTGACATTCTTTTCCCATCAACTTCTTAACTTAACGATAAAAAAAAAAAAACCCACTTCAGCTACAGTATGTTATTTTTTTTTTTTTTGATGAACAAATTTGGAATTTCAGATTAACTTCTTGGAATAAGAGCATATAAATAAAGCCTGATTTCAAATATGGAGCAAAACAAAAATGAAATTTTATCTGAATAATGTACCATAAGCAACACTACATCACCTGTGGCACAACATCAAAAAAAAAAAAAAACAAGAGTGAAACAACCGATAATACTGAAAACAGGCAGACCCCTTCACCTCTGACTCCAGTGGCCACTTTTCAAGTGGGGAATGTGTTCTGGACAGAGAAACATAAGCGCTACTTCAATTTAGTTGCATTATTACCTTACTAATCACCCGTCTAACATCCTCTGAGAGCTTCATTAGTCAGTAGGTAAAGGAAAAATCCTAAAGCAAGACTGAAATATAACAAAAAGGTACTCTGTCAGAATACTGTGCATTCTCTGCACTCCGCTAATACAACTGCTGCAGCTTTGGAATAAAAGTGCATGCTGGCGTTCTGTGCGTGATTCTGGCCTGTGACAATCACTGTTGGGGTGGGGGGTTGCGGAGAGGATCCTGTGGCCTTGTGTCTCACACTCAATTTAACACTTTATAGTGTTGGCCTTGACACCTCCTGCGTGTCGATCTGGCCCGCTCATTCGTTCCTCTGCAGGTGCCGCGAGAGATAATTGGGACTCGTTTGCATAAACGTGTCCCCTGGAAGCAGGAAACGGTGGCTGCTGACAACAGAAGCTTCGCGACGTCGCCCCTTCCGTTCGCTTCCCACAATGCACCGCTACGTCTCTGTCCCCTCCCAGCATCCGCAGATTTCATCACACATGCTGTACGTTCCTGCTCATTGCACACACATCCGATAAAGAACATCTCTGACTTGCATTATAGAGGAGTCAGACCCTGCGTCTACAGCGTTTAATCTCTTAAGGCCTTTTAAGGGCACCTTAATGAAATGAACAGCTGTCTGGCAATTTTCAGGAACCTTGGGCTTGGGGTAATTATCAAAATCCCTGTCATTGAGGCAGCACGGCACATTGTGATTTGCAATATTAAATTATACATTTCATAACCAAACCGCTTTTATCTTAAACTACAGAACTAAAGTTTGGCTCTGTTTTGCAAAGAACACAGCTCCTGCATAAGAGAGTTGTTCGAGCTGGCAGCTGAGTGTTATGAACTGTAAATGTGTCAGTAGGTGAAACAGACAGAGACGGCCTAGTAACCCAAAGCACTGATCACAGACTGTTCAGAGCTCATTTAAGTTGGAAATCTACACGACATTTTGGCTAAATATGAAGGTCTTCCTTCTCTGTGTGGAACCAAAGTCAGTACAGCAAAGTAACACTTCATGAACGTGTACTGAGAACAATGTCGTTTATTGTTCATTGTACCTTTGTTTCATTGGTGTCTGTATGTTAAATGTGAATATGGTAAGGGAGGTGTATTTGACAGATAGAGAGACAAGGCAGTGAGACAAGAAGTGAGCGAGTGTGTGTGTGTGTGTGTGTCTGTGCATGTGTGTGTGTGTGGGGGGGGGGGGTGCTGGAATTACATGTTAAGCTGGTGTGGGGAGAATTAGCAGTGATTAAGAAGATTAGTAGGAACCTAACATTGTCAATTTCCAACAGTCAAAAAAAGACTTGGTCACTTTCTGGTTGTCTGTAGAACAATAGAACGCACATAAAGCAAATTAAAGACAGTATGGCTTCACTGAGCCATGGTTACTCAATGCATTGATCTGCGCTTCTATATAAGTTACTATATAAACAATGGTTGCTCGAGGGCAACAAACAATGAAGTGCGCGGGTGGACTATTATTGGCCGCGAAAGCTTCCAACCTCAAAATGACTGTTCAGTGAATTGAGGGCCCAATCCAAACAGATAGGTTTTTCCTTGTAGGCTTGACCAATCAATTTGTCAATGAATGTCTTCTACTCCAGCAAGTACTCATGCAGATTAGTCAATCCATCAATATCAGTTATTGCTAGGTATATTCCTGGATGAACAATTTTTAAACAGAAGTTTCTAGAAGTTTCTCCTCAATCCCCTTCTCAAGAGGCCAAAAATCTTTGTGGTACTATCTTAATAAGAAACGCTCTACATTAATACCGTATCATAAATACATAGATGACAGTGCTATATCTCTTTTTCGCTCTTGTCTGCTTTGTACCCCGAGTCTATTGTCAGATGACATTCAAAGAAGAAACATTTTCTGAAATTTTAAACTTTCTTCAAACTGTCAGTTGAAATCCAAGACAGTATCACTGTCTGAATTCTGAAATTTCTCTAAACTTCAAATGCGCTCTAAAGCAACTGAATCTGGTGATTTTTGTTCCGGGGTTTTGTGACCAACTTGTGTCATCATAATTAGAAAGCGCCTACAAAAGGTTTGCACATGCAACCTCAGCACTATTACTGCCAACGTATCCCCCTTGACAGGACAATTCTATAGACCTTCATCTCTTGAATAAAGTTTGCCTGTTGGCAAGACATTGCTGAGATGCTCTGAGATCCTGCTTGAGAAAACAATTCAAGTACATCGCATTCCAATTTCAAATGATTTATCTTTCAGAACATCTCGGTGACCCAGAGATCAAACACACAGCTCAGAATCTTCAGACTTCAGAATCTTTCAAACTCACGCAGAGGAGTTGTGCCTAAATGTCTGGTCACGCTACTAGTTCCACTAACGTACAAAAGAAGCTGCTTTGCACAGTCAAATGACCTTCTTTTTAGTTTCATTTGGTTTTTGTTTCTTTGGGGTGAGGGTTCATGTAGGAAACGAAAACCCTTAAAAATAACCCTTAAACCAATGAGTTTAGGGATAGCATCCCCTATATGGATAAGACAGGGAACTGAAAGACTGTTGGTTCATATTGTGAAGTGGACTGCTGGGCAAACTATCAGCAGGTTCATAGTCCTGCTGCCGAGCATTGCCAGGTGCTTCAAAGCAAAATAAACTGAACCCAACATGTTGCTCTTGGGATGCTGCTAAACAGTCAAGGTGCACCCTCTAATACAGAAAGTGGTTCTCAATTAATCTGAGAGAGTTTCAAAAAGAAAGCAGAAACTGAATGCTGAATACTGAAGCCTACACTCACCTGCAGATAGTGACTGGAACGTAGCGAGGGTTTGAAGTCTTGGTGCAGCATGGGCTTGTCCAGGTTTAGGGAGGACTTGCGGTATGCCTCCTTGGCCTGGCTGACGGTCAGTGTGGACCAGGAGCTCCTCTTCATGAACTTCCCCTCTGGGGCCATGGCCAAACTCTCGCAGGCTGAGCATTTGACGTCATTGTTGCTCTTGGAGGTTTTGAGGGAGTGGTCGCCAAAGTGACTGTGCATGGATTCTGGGAAGCAGTGGCCCACATGTTCGGCGTGATGCCTACTCAACACGCTGGGCGTTCGGTATGTGCTGTCGCTGTCCAGGTTGTCGTCCGAGCTCCACCAGCCACCCACGCCCGGACGGTGCTTGCGTTCCTTGCTCTTGCTTCGCTTGCTGCCGTGTTTGGACGAGTGGTGACCAGGATGATGGTGGCTACTTCCTCCACCGCCACTGTCGCCTTTCGTCCCGTTCATCTTGGACGACCCTTCCAGCGAGTGGGACTTGGTGAAGAGCTTCTGCACGGAGTGGACGAGATGGCGGATGCGTCCGGGGCTCTCGCTCCGCTGTTCGCCTGCGGCGGCTGCGGCAGCTGCAGCGGAGGTGCGTTGGTACTGGAGTGTGTGGAAGCCATCGCGATGCAGTGGGAGCTGCTTCTCAAACTGGTCCAGCAAGTTGGCGGGAATACGGTTGCTCTTGCTGCCCTGATGATGCGAGGAAGAGGATGCGGCCGCTGCAGCTGCAGCCGCGGCCGCGGCCGCGGCGGAGGTGGCGGAGGCAGTGATGGCTGCGCAGTCGTCCCTGGTGGCGGAATCGTAGTACTGCGAGCTGTAGTGCATTCTCGGGAAGGTGCTGCTGGAGACGTGGTCCGCCACGGCGGCTGTGGGCAGCATGACGGGCGACATCACCATGCAGTCGGAATGGATGGAGCTGCGGGGAGAGTAGCGGTGATGGTGGTAGTCCATGGCGCAGCTCTCTGTGGGGCTGAGGAGATGGGAGTGGCGGACGTCTGAGATATGCATGCCGGGGGGGTCGTGGGGATTCTCATAATCGACCAAGCTCAGGGGAGGGGGGAGATGGGGCGAGGGGATCTGGTGGTGCTGCGTGCGTCCGCCGGATAAGCCCTTCATGTTTCTGGGTGGAGGGGGGCAGCGTCTGTCTTCATTGACGTGTTTTCGAGATGGTGACCAGGTGGAACACTGCTGGTCTGGGAGAGAGGGGAGAGAGAGAGAGAGAGAGAGAAAGAAATCACAGATCATTAGTAATTCTCTAGATCTCCTTTTGAGGAACACAACTCCACCTGCCATTGTGTGTGCCACCCTGTCCAGACTGGACAGTTGCTTGTGCCCTCATCCAAGATCCTCTCTCCACACTGATTAAGCCAGATTTCTCTTCCGGCTCCAAACTGACACAGTTTCTCCTCAGAGTCATCGAAGGACCGCTGACCTGCTATGCAGAGACATTTCTCTGCCCACGGCGTATTTCACACCCTGTCATCCAAAACTCACTCACTGACTGACAGCAGCTGGCTGGACCTGCTCCGAAGAGCACAGACAGACCTCCCTTTAATTCACTTTGGTTTTCAATGCACTGGTTTCAACTCAACTGCCTTCAGTCAGTTCAACTTATCTGTATAATGCTTTTTACAACCAACACAGCATAACAAGCACGGATAGATAGATAGATAGATAGATAGATAGATAGATAGATAGATAGATAGATAGATAGATAGATAGATAGATAGATAGATAGATAGATAGATAAGGATAAAATTTTGTAAAAATAAAGCAGTCAGACTGGTGGGGCAAAAAAACTAGTTTGTTTCAGGAAACTCTGACCTCCCCAAAACAACTGAAAACCAAATTCACAAATTCTAAAATATTTTCAAATCCTTCTACAGACCAAGCCACCCTCTCTGTGTCATCTTCAAAAGACAAGAAAAAAAAAAACAGGAGAGCGCCAAGACGGGGGTCAAGCATACACTCAGTGCCCAGCATAGATGAGACAGAAGTTTGTTTGTTTTGTAAAGGCAACCTGTGGAGGCCAGGCAGAGGGTTCCATTCACAGCTAAAGAAAGAGGCTTTCAATCCGACAAACTCACTCTGTCAGAGAGTGGCTTTACACCCGACCTGTGCAACAGCCACAAACACAACACAATACCTCGATCACAGCTACACAGAGATGCGTTTAATGTCCATACAGAGCTGGTCAGTTTCATTACACAGTGATGGGTGGAATTTAATAAAGGGGTAGGAAGTCACAGAGACTGATAGTGTTCTCAACACTAAAGCAGACAAGCAAGCAGTTGGGGAGAGAGAAGGAGAGAGAGAGAGAGAGAGAGAGAGAGAGAGACCTTTGCGTCGATACCCTTTTATTAAATCAGAAAAAAGAGGAAGAAAAGAACAGGACAGAGACAGAGTGGGAGAGTGAGTGAACGAGGGAGGGATGGAGAGGAGATAAGGATAAGAGTGGGGGATACCCTCTGTGCAGCTATACCGGATGCTTCCAGAATGAAAGTTTAACGGGAGCATACTGCCATGAAAGACTGCATCTGCTTGTGTGTACACGAGGCTCTCTCTCTCTCTCACACACAGCAGTGAATTTGTCCACTACATTTAACTCATCCAACACACCAGTAGTGAACACACATGCCACACACACATTGGTGCAGTTAAGTGCAGTGGATATCAGTCCTGGGAATCAACCCGGCAACCCTTCGGTCACAAGCCTGGTTCCCTAACCTCTAGACCATGGCTGCCCCACAATGTACATCCACTAAAATCCCAGTCGAAAGAAATTATCTTAAGACGGATAAACACCAGCCCCCCCCAACCGAGTTTTACCAGAAGAAGTGCCCCCAGATCCCTCTGAGAGACACAGCACTTCGGAACTAGATCTGAGAGGAGTTTTTTTTTTTTGATTGACAGGGCACTGTTTAAGGAGCTCTTCAGAGAAACATCAGGCCCTTGGAGAGGCCACTTCAACAGCCTTCTGATCTCCATTTTAGAGCAATGTCGGGATGCAGGGGCCGAGTGACGGATTTGAGCCTCCCTGAGAAAGCTGATCATTCTCAGGGCTTTACAGGGATCAGAGGTGACCTCAGGAGGGGAAAGAACAAAAAAATAAAAAAATAAAAAGTGTATCTCCTCTTACCTCTAACTCTCTACTGGCTGTGCGAGCCAGCCTAATTCTTACCCAAGCAATTTAAATCTTTTCTCTCGCCCTCCACCACCACGGCACCAGTTTTCGAACAGAGGTCAGGATTGCTTTTCATTTGTGGAAAATAAATGGCGTGCAGCTCTGTTTATTACCAAAAAGGAAATGAATCCCTGTTAATTATCCCAGTTTAGAGGACTGAACCTCGGGACAAAAGCTTAATTTCCATTCTACACCTCAGATTACTTTTCACCTCATAACGCTTTACTCGAAACCTTCGCCACAGCTGATGTACTGTATAGACACATGGCCACATCATAACCCCATTATTTACAAGTACGATAGCCAATGACAGCCAGTGCAGTACAGTGACAAGTCACTCTGGTGAGGCTCAACAAACGTCATCACTGGGAGTACAGTTTGGAGCTCAGACACAGACCAGTAGAGACTACAGTCTGATGTGCAGTGCCACTGGGCCTGATGTTACTTGATATGGGATTGTTTCTCAAAGTAGCAGAGGCGCGGAGGTAATTGAACAGACTGGCCAATCAGAGGACTGTGGGTATGAGCTCCGGTCCGACGGGACTGGAGAGTGATTGGTTAATATTCCTCACACTGGATGATGTGTCTGAGAGCAGAAAACATAACTCTCATGTTCCTCCAGGGGGCACCGTGTTGGGAGAGGTGTCCCTGTGTTTGAACCTCGATCAAAGCGCATCTTTCCTCATAGATTCAGTAATGGGTTTGTGCTGTCAGAAATCGAACAGTTGACTCATTCTGGTTGTAGAATGGTCAATACAGACCATTTTAAACATAGTTTTTAACACTGCTAGTATCAGCTGTCATGACAACTCTTCAAATCACTGTTATTGTCCAGATGGTCAAGTCTCATCATAAAACACTCAAATGTAAGATTGCTGTCAATGTTAGATCATTTCTAAACCATTTAACCAAGAATCTCTTTCACTAGGAAAGAGGACAGAGGATGCTAACTAAACAGACCCACACAGGCTGCGTCACAGCCTACGAGTGCAACATAAAAACCTTCACAAATCTATAAATATTTTGTTTAAAAAAAGTCAGCCATTGGAAAACCCCCTCATATTTATATCTAAATCCCCTTACATAATGTTAGGGACTTGGGTCCCTCTTGATACATCACTGAGCTTGAAAAATAAATAAATAAATGCATACATAAATAAATAAAAAATAAATAAAATTGTGTGGTTGTCATGGTCACCAGTGCTGAAAACCCTCACAATCGTAAGAGGATTTTTCAAGGCTAATAAAGGACGACACTGTCTTGCAAAATACGTGTGTGGGCAAGAGAAAACATCGCCCATTTAGCGAACAGACAGTTCCCTAAACCTCACGGAATATGTGTATCAGGAGCACTGCATGCACAACAGGGTCACGCAGAGACTCCTCCGTGACAGACAAACCCGTTTTTCATGGCTGTTCTCAGGTACCACACTAGCGAGGGCCTCACCGATAACTGTAAGGATCAGGCTGGCGGACGCTCCGCAACTTCGTCCGCCGATTAATCTTTAGACACAGCTGCGGCGGCGTCGCCGTACCAAAGCGATGACTTGACCGGCAGAGTACGTGAGATCAAGCCTAGACCGACAGACTTGGCACAGACATGAATCAGCTCCAAATAGTACCCCCAGCACACAGGGTACTACAGTATGCAGGCAATAGAGGGTGCTGGCCCAATCCATGTTGATATTTACACATGGAGGTGAAACCCAGAGGTGGAGGGGAAGGGGACCACGCTGGTCGAATTCCAAGCCTTGGCAAACGCTCTTTTTAAACAGGGCTGCTGTATGATCAAAAACCTATTCTCTCTCTCTCTCTCTCTCTGTTTCTCTCTCTCTCTCTCTCTCTTTCTCTCTCTCTCTCTCTCTTTCCACCTCTCTATCTTTTTTCCTATCTCTCTGTTTCAGTGCCCATTTTCTACAACCCCCCCTCTCTCTTTCTCTCTCTCTCTCTCTTTCTCTCTGCACCACATTGCTGCAGAGCTAAATGATAAAGAATGTGTGGTTGCCAAGGCAACTAAATGAGTTCAAGCAAAGGCAGGCAGTACACATACATGCAATAGATGACACTGATCATACATGGCACACACACACACAAAAACACAAACACTGTGACCCTTATTTCACCAAAAGTCTGGGGTTGAGGTGTCCTTAGGGGAAGTGAGCGCCTCTAAATTTACTCTTTTTTTTCCTTCTGTCGCTTTCGTTGTGCTGCAGTGTGTCTTAGGGTTAAGTGAGTTAAGATAGCGTCTTCCTAAGTTTAATCTCTTTAACACACCTGAGACAAATTAATACGTAGCATATCTGAAGGATTAGCCAGAGGGCTCAGAATCTTTCAGCGCTACGTTCTCTTACGAATGTATTCTTATTCTCTCTGCAATAAATCTGAATCAGTGAAATAAAATCGTAATAAGTGAAATAAAATCGTAAAAGGTGCATCAAAGCGTTCAGTCTGACGAAAAAGTTTGGAGAAGGACACGAGGAATAAAAGGTGCCAGAGTACAGAGAACTGGAACAATATCAAACCTAATCAGATCTGTTATGCACTTTCTCACCCAGTAATTCAAATACTTCATAAACATTATCACCAAAGCTTTGCCCTTAAAACCTTACCCAATTTATTGCCCCCAAAGGTCAAACGCTCCTTGTGTAACTTCCTGCTCTTGAGCACAAGAGGTGGCCTAAAAACATGGCCTGTGATGGTAAAAAAAAAAAAAAAAAGTGATTACTGAGTCAAAGGACCACTGAACTGATCTCCCATAATGCATGCTAGATACAGCAGATCCCGTCCTTAGTAATGGGATTTTCAATGACAAGCTGCTACGCAAATCAGATAAGCTGTCAGTTGTTTCCATTAAGGTCCTGACCAATCAGGGTTTGGCTTTCAGACTCTGACAGACTCTGACAGTGTTTTATTGTACATGCCCCTTAAACCTTAAACACACACCCACAACGCCCCCTCTCTCTCTCAGTCTCTGTCTCTGTCTCTCTGACATTCCTTTAAGGCCTAAGAATGTGAGTCTTTAATGCGTTACATCTTTTAATAAATTACTGAACTTATTTTCATTATAAATCAATGCATGTCCTGCATATTTTGAGCTTGAAGAATTACTATAATTGGACCAAATGAGGCAAACTTCCAACAGATGATCACGTCACACTGATTTCAGGCACTGCCATGGAGGACAGGGAGGAGACCTGAACCTGGAGAAGCCAGTGGAAAAGTCTCTCAGAGAGGCTTTGCTGATGTGAAGAAACGACATGGTGGTTTCGGTCTGGACTGAGGTCAGGTACAGAGGGCCAGCCCAGACTGCCGCAATTGGCCAGTGAATTACGAGAAGAAGTAGCATCATTACTTTTAATTTTTTTTTTAATTTACAACATCTCAGGGTGTGGGAAGCCAGTGCTGTAGCGCTAATTGCAGCGGTCAGACGATTCCAGCCCAATAGACTTAATGGAAGATTTCTGTATATGTATATATCTACATTTATCGGAGGGGGTTTATGTAATCTAAATTTGTTATTACTCATATGGGCATATAATCTAGACGAATATGGGGAAGGTAAGTGGAAATTAAGTTCGATTGCGCTCTTATTAAGAACAAAAAAAAAAGGAGAAAAATATCGAGGGGACATGATGTTGCCTTTGTGGTAAGGTGAAGTTATTAGACCAATTCCTCAGCATGATGGGTCTTTGGCGATGTGTCCTTAAGAAAAGCACTTAAGCCCAAGGTTCGTCGGAACGTCGGCTCGGAAATCGGCATAAACAGAAATTCCGGTGGCTCCACATTAGGAGAGTGTACGGTGGTTCTTTCAGGATCCGGTATGCTTTCGCTGATGAATCTGCTCATTAATTTTTGACATGTGTCGTTTATTAGTGCTGTATCGCTGGCAAATAAACCATCTTTGCGAGGATGCCATTTAATGCAGACTTCACGCAACGTGGATTAGAAACAATCTCTGAACACAGAATGCATCGCCCAGATGCATAGGCGGTGAACTGCAGTTATCAAACAAATTTGTGAGATTAAGGTCTGATTAACTTTATGAATCTCCTCATATCCCTGCAGCTTCCCTAAATGATTATGACAGAGCTTAGTTTCTCTAAAACAGCAACTCAATCACTCCGTTCTAGGTAGTCAAAGTATTTCAGAGAGACCGAAAAAAAAAGAATGTTTCTAGGATTTGACTCCACTCTAGTATCGTTCAGAGAGGAGTCTGGCTGTAATCTAACTCAAACAAGGTCGTGGGTTCGAGTTGGGCTCGTGTGTGTTTGTGTGTGTGTGTGTTGGGAGGGGGGCATTTTAAGCTGAGGAGGTCCTTGGTAACGCGCTAACGCTGAGTTGTCTGGACTTTGAATCCAACTCATAGTGAACACCACAAACATCTTCCCAGGAGAAAACGACAAGACCTTTCATGTCGTTCAATGAAACCTTTAATATTTGCATTACAGTACACGGCATCCTCTCCTTGACTCCATTTTATAATCAAACACCTGGACGTCACAGAAAACAGACTCACGGATGGATGCTCACCTAGCACAGTCTGTTCTACCCTCCACAGTACCCACCTCCTCTCCCCTAATTGACCGTTACTGTTAACAGTTAGCAGAGCTATTTCAGTGCTTCCCTGTGGTGAGTATCAGCTCTGTATGAGATAAGAGGTCTTCATGTTAACATAGATGGATCACCTATGTGACCCTCGCTAGCCACTCACGCCAGCGTTACGGGACACCCATTAACAGCACTCCAAGGTCCAGTTCAGACGATCGCAATTACTGCTCTAAAACACAGGATAGGATAGCATAGGCAAACACAAAGCCCCAGTAGATACACCAAATCACCCTACAGAGTCATGAAAACACATAAAAGCCAACAGAGGATCTTTTGTGTGTGTGTGTTGGGGGGGGGGGGGGGGGGGGGGGGGGATTTTCAACTTCCCCTTTTTCTCCCAGTTTGAAATGAGCAGATTATCTGCCGATACTGTCAGTATTCCTCTAATAAGGTAGTTCCCTCAGTCAGTGTGAATGATTCTAGCATTCAGCATCCCCCCCCCCACACACACACACCTGGATTTGCATAGTGTCTACAGTTGATGATACACAACTGTCAGAGAATGCTATTCGCTTGATTCTACCTGAAACTACACAGACACTTGAGCGTCAGTGGCCGGCAGGGAGCTAAAGGGCAGGAGAGACCTTTGCTGACTCATACGCTCACTGCGTTCTTGTGGATCTCTTAACCAAGCTGGCTAAACCAGCATACATACATACAAAAGACAGAAAATCTATCTTTAATAAAATGATACAACATTGATTTATTTGGACAGACACAAAGCTCTTGCTTTTTTTTTTTTTTTTTGGATTTTCCGGAGTGGATAGTATACCCTTTGGATCGTCATAGTGTTTTAAAGATCCTCATCTGAAGAGCTGTGTTTGGTTGAGTACAGGACCAGGTGGCCCCTGTACAGGGTAGCTCCCATCCTGTGGCTGAAATAGCATGACATCTGTTTGTTCTCTGGCTGCTCTCCGTTTAAATACTAATTATGTCATTATCCAGGCGATTTGCATTTTCTCTGCAGCCACCCCATGGTTCTGATTTTCTCAAACCTCAGTGTGTGTTTTGATTGCTGCGTAATAGTTGCCCTCCAGGCGGAAGCACCGTTTACCACACTGCAAACAGCGCGGCAAAACAAATTATTTCAATAGTACGTGAATAACCTTTATGAGGTTATAAGCCGATGTCATGGAAACAAGGGCAAAGTTCAAAGGTCAGGGTAAACTTCATTCACAGTCATGCCAATCGAGGTAAACAGGTCTGGTCCCTTCATATATCTAGGTCTGCTCAAAGCCCCTGTATGGAGTAAATGAAAGACTTTACCTCATAAAAATTTTGACAGATGCAGACGCGCAAACGAAAGAAACGGATTTGTAAACGCACCCATGAAAATTTAATAAACACCATGTGCGTCAATATCACACACTTCAGCATTAACAAGCACTTCTCTGTCACACTCTCGGAAATACTCAGCAAAATTGTTTAATAGCATCTCCAAAAAAAAGAAAAAAAAAAAAAGAAAAAAAAAAAAGCCTCAGTTCCCCCCTGACTACTATAAAAGTCTTGTCAATGAGTTAAACTCAAGATCTTTTGACGTATCATATTTCTAAATGACATATTCCAACACTGAAGGAAAAGATATCAGGCCTGTAATCACACAAAGACACTGTTCTAGTGACACCCAATTACTCAATTATTATACAGTAACTCTAAATTTCATTGCAAATTAGACTCTGCAATTTATAATCCTGTGAGGACAAATGACCGACAGATGTCCACTTTGTTGGAATTAATGGGCATCATTAATGGTTATTATTAACAGAATTACACGGTTCTTTTCTGGACTTTTAAATTATGTGTCGCTGGCCCGGATCTTCCCCTGTGTTTTTTTCTGTTCATGTAGGAGGAGGCCTGACTGAACCAGAGCAGCAAAAACTGACACAGTTTATCATTCAGCAGAGACTACGTTAAACCATCCAGTTTTTCCAGCTGTAAATCGAAAGAACAACGCAAATGTTGAGCGGCAGGTGCCGCGAATGGTTGCGACTGCGTTCCTGCTGACCGGATTCCTCGGGGACTCCCGGGTCCACCGCAGTGAGAGAGTAATGGTCTATGAGTGGGACAGAGTTGTAATTTTACTTTGGTGAAGAGGGGTCTTCAGGGAACATTTGTATCAGCCATCTACAAAAAAAAAAATTGATATTCAACCCAGAAGAGAGAACAAATGTGTCCCCAGCAAGCTGCCTTCTCTGGGTTTCCAGAGAGTGATCTTTCAGAAGGTGTGATAAACCTGGGCAGAGTGCATGACGGTTAAGAGTGTCGCTCATCGTACGCACATTGAAGTAAAGGATTTGAGCGCCGCGGCTTCCGGCGAAATCCATTCACACGATTGAGATGTGACATGAGGAAACGGCGTAAAGGTAAACCATGTTATCGATTTTGTATTTGAAAAAGAGAGAGATAGAGAGAGAGAGAAAGACAGAGGAGGGTGTCTCTCTTTCTCTCTCCTGTTTCTGTTCTGCTGTAAGTCAGAGCTCCTTCAGAGATGGTTGCATAACTTGGCATTGACAAGTCGTTCCTCCTCCACACCGAAAGACTAGTGAACGAACCGAGAAACGAATGAAAGGAAGGACGGATGCCGGAGGGAAGAAAAAGAGAGCAACAGGCGTTGCTCCAACAGCACGTGAATCACACCATCAAAAATAAAACCATGGGCATTGTTTCGATTTTTCTGCGAGCGTTCGTTAAACTCGCTCTAAATCAGCAAACTGTTTCAAACAGCTTTTGGGGGACTTTTTCCTCAACCCCACCACACCATTGCAACCCTGGCTCACCTCTAGTGAGCTGTAACATAGAGAGATCAAATTTCAAGGTAAGAACGGGAATGAGGTTGGACAGCAACGGAAGTCTAAGTGGAGCAAGACATTTAAGCCTTACTAGACTAAAGCCGCATGGAATTCCAGTTCACCGAACAAAACATATGTCATGTTCCCGTAATCCGTCTCTTAAGAGAAAGACGCAGTACACGGCCATCCTTTTTTCCCCCCTTTTTTTTCTTTCTTTTTTTTTTTTTTTGGTAACTGCACATGAAACCATAGCAACCATGGAAAAAGAGAAAATGAATTTACATCACCCGCAAGATATCCTTTTTTTTTTTTTTTTTTTTGTGTGCGTGTGTGTGTGTGCGTGTGTGCTCTAGTGTTCTCTCTCGCTCTCTCTCTTTCTCTCTTTCTTCACTCTAGTGTTATGTAAAGCGTGACCAGAGCCTTCCAGACCGTTTCCCTGATCCAAAATACGAGAGAAAGTCGCTGCTCTCAGCGTTGGTTACTGCATTCACCTTTGATTCAGTCTCCCACTCACTCCTACGGATGCGCTCACATTGGCAGACACCGGGTCAGATCATAACAGCTTCTGTCTGCGTTCTCTCTCCCCATTGGACGGTGAGCCTAACATGAAGGATTTGCTCTTACTTTCGCAATGGCCACGAGTTTGAAAACTTATCCTAGTGTTAAAAAGAACAGTAAAAGCTAACAAGTGTTTGCAATCTTTTAGAAATCGTCTTTTGACAACTGAACTTGGATTTTTGAAAGATGAGTGATGAACATGACAAATGAGATCATTCAGGTGGAAACATGAGAAAAAAGGATCTGACTCTGTTCCACTACTTTAGCGTCCATGAATGTCTATGCCTTGTCTACCATAAAACTCAATTCTCCAGATAAAGAAAGTTTTTTTCTTTCTTTTTTATATTTTGAAAACGTGCTGGGTTCTAGTTCTTTGGAATGTGCGATGGTTAACAAGAAACCCCTTTCCCATCTCTTTCTGTCTCAGATGAAGCCAGGCAGTTCTGTGACCAGGTATACCTACCATCACCCCCTAAGCACAATACGAACGGTAACAATTTAAATGGCCTCTTCCGATAAATCCCAAGGACTCTCCACCTTATCTCTACGGCATGACTCACTAATGTTCTCAAATCAGGTGTTCTAGAATGTGCCGGACATGAGTCTACACTTCCCTTATTTAAAGCAGACAAGATTTCACAGAATTAGCTCCATCCCCCGAGGGGCATGGAGCTAAAAATCAAGCAAATGGGATAGAGAGAGCTAGAGAGGGAGACAGAGAGATAGAAAGAGATAGAGAGGGAGACAGAGAGAAAGAGAAAGAGGGAGCAGAAAGACAGTGAGAGAATGAGATAGTGAGAGAGAGAGAGAGAGAGAGAGAGAGAGAGAGAGAGAGAGAGAGAGAAAGAGAAAGAGAAAGAGGGAGCAGAAAGACAGTGAGAGAATGAGATAGTGAGAGAGAGAGAGAGAGAGAGAAAGAGAGGGAGAGAGAGCAGGAGAGAGATAGAGGGAGCAGAAAGACAGTGAGATAGTGAGATAGTGAGGAAGAGAGAGCAGGAGAGAGATAGAGAGACAGTGAGAGAGATAGAGAGGGAGAGAGAGATGATGATGACTGAAGGGGGGGGGGGGGGGGGGGGGGTAAAGCGTGGGTGTTTCAGGTTTGGAGAACTCGCCAACTTGCCTCACCCTGATTCAGAACGCTATCTGGATGTGTCAACATATCACCATGGAAACTGCTTTGTACAGCCAAAGAGAGAGAGCGAGAGAGAGAGAGAATGGGAGACATCACCGTTAAAAAAGTTGCTTTGAGTATTTTCTGGTTAACAACAAAACAAAAACTACATTATGAATCCTACCAAAAAAAAAAAAGAAAAGTCAAAACCAATTGCGAACGGCCTTCATTTCATTTCCGATGCATATGGCAGTATGAGGATTTGAGAGGGATGTATTTTCAGCCACTTAGTAATAGCCTTCTCATCACTGTACTTAGAGACTGTCTGATGTGAGAGATTCCCCCTCAGTCTTAAAAAAAAAAGAAAAAGAAAAAAAAGATGGAAAAAGAAAAAAAAAAGTTACTCTGGAGTTTGATGCTGTCATGCAACTCGAATTCTTCATGTGAAACTCAGAACACAGCGGTTGAAGGGTTTTTTTTTTTTTTTTTTTAATAAATAATGATAAGACAGTGGAAAAAGGAGGCACGGGTCAGAAACAGAGCAGAGTGTAGGAATGCAAACCGACTCAGGATGTGTGGGAGCTGCTTATTACATCCAGTCCAGGAATGCAAAATCCTGAGTTCACGTTAAATCCAAAGCACTGTCTCAAATCACGTTCATTTTTAGCTTGGCAGCGAGGATGGAAAAATGTCGTGTTGCTAAAATAGAACACATCGTACAACGCTGTTTAATCACAAAATGATTGGGTTCTCCCATTATAACCATGCCACAACATTCACTAAACTTTATCAACCCAGAATGACAAAGCCTTCACTTCACTACCCTCCAACACGGTGTACCGTATACTGTTTCATTCTGAGAAATGTCACCAGGTTCAGCGCCTTGAGAGATCAGCCCACTGCCTGCTCTGATGTGTCTGTTACTAAGCCAGTGACCTTCCTTTTCAATGTATCGGTTATGTTTCCATAACTGTTTCTAAGAAACATACAGAAATGAAATTTCACAGAGTCCTAAATATATACCTGGCAAACAATGGTCATTGTGTTTCTGATGAGGGATGGTGTTCCTAAGGGAATCCATTATGAAAGGAAAAAAAAAAAAGTGTATTCCACATGTATTCTTCTGTGTCAGTGGCTGTGCATTAGCATGAGAAAGCGTGAAAAGGGACACTGTTTTGTTTGCTGTGGGACTGTAAATTGTCCAGTCTAATGTTGATTAATGAGTCTGTCTTCAACGCAAGAGATGATGAGGGCTTCTTCCAGGCTCCCGATGGTCCCCACACTGCACCAGGACCAGGCTGTCTTAAACACGTCTGAGGCATCCTCTCTATTCCTTTCACAATATACAGGATGGCAAATACGAGAGAGACTTTTTCGCACTAACAATAGATTGGACCGCATTACACACAGCAGTAGGGGACACACTGAAAGACTCTGGGTGGTTTTCTTTTGTTTGCTATTTTTTTTGTCTGTTTGTTTTTTTTTTTTTTACAATCAGCAGTGTCAAGGTAGACAAAGGACACTTTTCGTAAGGAAAAAGGATCTTTCCCTCAATGTCATGATTCCATTTGATTTCATTCCGACTTGCTTTGCTTGCCCTTGCAATGAAAAATTGCTTCATCTTTAATGACCTATTTCTTACTTTCCACGTCTTAGTGAAATTTCCTGAAGCAAGTGGAGAATATGGTGCTCCTTACAGATTGGAGCTAGCTGCTGCACATAGGGTTTTTCTTCACCACATACTAAACATCCTCTTCCCTAGCACTACCCCTGGAATGGGATTCCACGCCTGAGATTTGAGAAACACTCGAGTCAGTTAATTAGGTTGTTCTGTCATGTTCCGCTTCATCAGAGGCACCGCAGTGGAACAAGATTTCTCTCTGAAACAAAAAGCTTCTGATTGGAGAAACCACCACAATACTGAACATTTGTTTTTTCAACAAAAAAGGAATGACAGCCAATCAGAAGGAAGGATAGTCATGTACAGACTGTTACATCACTATGTCGTTAAGACAACAAAAAGTTGTTGATAATGTGATTATGCAATGACTTTATAAACGACAGAGATGACATTATTGCTTGATCCATTACTTTAAAAAAACATAAATTCAAAAACACAGACAATACAATTACTTTACAAATGGTAGAAGTAATCAAATTACCTTATACAGTGAAAAGATGACTCAATTACTTTACAAAAAGCAGCAGCAGTCCAACAACTTTACAAACAGTGACAGTCTAATTACCTCACATACGACAAGGATTGTTCAATTCCTCGACAAATTTCAAAGCTCATAAACACACAAATGGTCCAATAACTTTATTACAGGAATGATCAGTTTGCTTTACATATGACAATGACAATCCAGTTACCTTAGACTTTTATTTTACTGTACACACAATTCATTTATTTATTCCAAATCAATTACATGTTATTTACACAAATACCTATTATTTACATCATACATGTATTCAACAGATGATAACCCTATCAACATACCACTGTTTCTACCACACACAGAGCCTTACAGAGAAATCCCCCATTGAGAGATAGCCGTTAAGCTTGGACTTGATGGCAAAAATGGCATGCAACCTTGAAAGTTAGAACCAGTGCCAGTCCCCTCAAACATCACTGCACCACAAACATAACACCAGTGGCGTTGCATACAATTTCTCTGACAGTGTGCATGACAAAGTGTCTGGTCTGTACCTTACCCAACAGTTCAACATGCACAGGAAGATGAATGAGCCTTAATTACATTCACTTTAGTGTGCAAAGATTACACAAGAAGCCCCCCCCCCCTCCTCCCCAAGATGCAGACAGATGAAATAAACATGCCTTATCCTAATAAAGAACAGATCTGAAAGAGTAGCAAAGAGCTTTCTTCCATGTGGGCAGAGTGCACCCTGTCACTCACAGAACAGTAGGCATGTTACCAAGACGACCACGGGGGAAAAAAAAACCAAAACAGACAACGTTATTAGTCCAACAGGAAGGACGGGGAAGACTGAGTAACATCGCCGTGGCAACCTCATCTCCGGATCAGAATAGGCAGATGAGAAGAGTAGAAGAGAGAGAGAGGAGGAGGAGGAGGAGGAGGAGGAGGAGGAACATATGAGGAAGACTGAGAGGCTATAGTTGACACTGACGATATTCTGAGGATTGCAGTCATCTCGTCTGTCGCCTCTTCTTGAACTGAGAATGTATTCGAATGATTCGCTTCCTAGAGCAGACCGCAGACCGTAAGAGTTACAGAGCAAGTGTGAATCTCCGTCACTGATCAAACAAACATCCGTCCCAGTAAGTCACAAACAGCCAAAAAATAAACTTAGAATACTCACTCCTGAAAACCCTGCCTTGATTCTACATGAAACGCTACTCCAAACAGAAAACGGAAGTTCAGCAGACTGGCTTTTAACAGCACATTTCTGCATCTTCCCCGTAAATTGTTGAGAGAGCTTCCTGTGATAAATAGCTCAAAATGTTTTCACAACGTAACAGTGTTTTGTGTTTTCTTTGTAGATCAGTTGTGAATAGATATGAGGTCATTCAGCTCAACAATGCTCTGTAGAGGACAGCTACAGTTCAGAGAGCACAGTACTGTTAGAACAGTACTGTTCAGACACTTTGGCAAGAACCTTTGCCAGAATTCCCAACATGCTCTGGGTGACCTCACTGCCATTTCAATTCAGTCACGCCGCAGGTACAGCAAGCCCAACTCCAAACTCATTAACTTCTCTTTAGCCAACAAGAGAGTAAAAACCCACATAAAGCAAGTTCACCACTCACGTCCAAGTGACTACAGTATGGTAAACACACACACACACACACACATAAATGCACATAAAT
The DNA here is from genome assembly GCF_902362185.1 of Chanos chanos. Classification (NCBI taxonomy): domain Eukaryota; kingdom Metazoa; phylum Chordata; class Actinopteri; order Gonorynchiformes; family Chanidae; genus Chanos; species Chanos chanos. Next base: position 3,890,254 of record NC_044498.1, read on the forward strand.
GCATTTATGAGATGGGTAATTTTAATCTGTACTGAAAAACAGACTAATCCTGTTTTTGCCATCATGGTGTTAAATGCTCTCGTTAAAGACTCTTCAGCCAAATGAATCATCTGGCCACTGTGGCAGTTCTGGAGGAGAATACTGTATTTCATCCAAAAATAAATTAGGTATTACTTTGTGTACAAATTATATGCTTTAAGTCAATCTGTACACTTCTAAAGAACATGTCTACGTCGTTTAGTGATTCCACTTCCTCCACCCTCCTCCACCACCCTCGACCTTCTCTGACGTTAGGCGCAAAACACATCGCACCCCAAATTTCCATCCCCTCAGGATCATTCCAATACAATGACAGCACAATTCAAATAAACAATTCAGGAGTAAGCCTTCCTCAATGAATTACTATCTGGAGATTAATGTTCTCAGCAATGCGTATTCATTACATTGTGGTGAAGAGCCAAGGGCTCTGACACCAACAGCAGGAGTTTTCTAACTCATCAGTCAAAAAGCGCTATGTTGTCTCCTCCTACCTAACAAAATGTTCTCCACCCGAACTAGGACGTGTCTGCTCAGGTGGAGAAGGAGCTCCACAACAGCGCTGCAGACTAGCGGGATGAGAGTGCCCCGCCCACAGCGTTGACATCCGCGACCTCACCGGCAGGCGGCAGTGTGTGTTTCTACGACTTTGGATGCAGAGGGTGTGAGCTGAGCCACCTCTGGGGTGACCGGACCCAGAGGAGATCCAAATGAGGGAGAGAGGAGTCAGCAGGCGCCGGGAAGGCTTTCCCTGAGGGAGCGGTGCCCTCCTGAGAGTGAAGTCCATAAAAAAAAAAAAAAAACAGAACGGATGTCATCTTCAGCAAGGGAGACAGGTTGGACTTCGTGCCTGCTCAGAAGGAGACTCAGGCTTTGGATGTCTGACAGGATGGCTCTCATTTCCACAACAACCTGCTCCCCGGACAGACTGCAGACCGACCAGCCATGCGGGTAATTGAGAACTTGAACGCCCTGAATGAGAGAGGCGTCCAGTCCACCTCCTTCACTCAGGCTACGTCCTACCATGTGGAAAAAGACCATAATGGTTTGATCTAATATAGCAGTACAAGACTCCTCAGGTTCAGGGTTAGACGCAGTCCAGCGCTTGTCATAGCTCAGGTCCAGAACTCCACTCCAGCATTAAACCCATCCTTAAAGCCTCAAAAGAGAGAGAGGACACAGGGCCAGAATCTGGCTCATTCAACTCTAAGCCATTTCTCAATCTTGTGTAACACGTATAAAAATGACTGTTTCGAGCTGTAAGGTGGTTGCTTAAACTCAACCATCACACTGGACCGAATCCAGTTCCCACTTACAGAATCTACAGATGGTCAAAGTATGAGAAATATAAGTCCTCAGGTCCCCTGTTGGACCTGTACTGTGTTTCAAACAGAGACCAGTAATCATTTATTCAAACCGAAATGGCTCTTAATATGATACCAAATACGATTTCCATCCATGCCCCTGTTGTAACATGGGCTGTTATTATTATTATTATTATTATTATTATTATTATTATTATTAGTTAGATTTTTAAAGAAATCTCAAAACTGTATTATGTTGTTCTAGTTAGTGTATTTTTTTTTTTTTTTGAGATTCAAGAATTGAAACTAGGCCAACATCTTTTGATTCACATCATGTAGAGTACAAGGGCATTGCCCGCGCCCGTCATTTGCAAGAAGCCTCACGATTTCCCTGACAAGTATCAAGGAACAAAAGGTCAGCGCCAACAACTGATTGACTTTTCACACGTCAGCCCAACACCTGGATGGGACTGAGAAGGAAACTCTCCATGGTCAGGATGTAATGAACCGACCAGCTATCTTACATACCGATCAGACGTCAAACTGGCATCTACCAACTGGTAAAGTGAAAATGGAGACAACAAGCATGGGATTACTGTCCTGTCCAGCTGGGATATGACCAGTCCTGGCAATGCCGAGACTGTGTCAAAACCAGTAAGCGTGCACAGTACCGAAGGAATCGTGTCTTCGCTTTGTTAGAAGTGTTGAAACAGCCAATCAAGGAGTGCGTCTTAGCACCATGTTGTGTATCGGATAGTGAGCTTCTAATTCCATTGCATGACAAATGTATGGACTGTCTTTTTGTTTCATGTTATGTGTGTCTTTCCCAAAAGCAAAAAACCACTGTAACAAGTTCATTGCACAGGTTAATTAAAGACCGTGGCTTGTTAGGTGTAATCTGCGAATAAAATTCACGACAGGCATCGTGGAATTTGCCTTGTGAAGTTTACAGTAGCAGTTTCATTGTTATGGATAGTTTAGTCAATCCACCATTCGCTCTGTCATAAACATACGGAGGACAAGGACAGGGGGTAATAGTTTAGCTCCTCTGGTAACTGCACCTGCACCAGCGCTAATGAAATCAAATCCACTGAGAAACTGCAAATCAAACTGAATCAAACGTTCTGAGAGATTTTCCTCTTGTAATCCTTTATACTATTTCCTCTAATCACCTCACATCGCAAGGACTTGCTCTGTATTAGCTGTTTGGTATTTTTGAAGTTCATGATTATTCATTTCATGCTGTGTTGTGTTCATCTAATTTGTTAGTTTGACTGCCATAACTGATACAGTTCCTTTGATCTGATTTTCTATTGTTTTACTATTCCTTCAAGAACGGTCTTTAAACCTTGCAGTAAAATGTCATATAAACTTTACTGGTGTGATGTTATTTCTCATGTCATATCAGCTCTACAACTCCACTTTAAGAATTTACTACCTCAGTGCATTTTTTGGGACATATTTGCTCGCTTGGACCGGCGCCCGAAAATGATAAACAGTAGCATGAATCAAGCCCTGTCATTTTACCAATATTGCTTACAATCACCTTGATTGAAAGAAGTCCCTGTTCACATTTTGTATTAACGTTGGATCAGTGGTCAGATCTGGGGCCATAGACAGTGAGTTCTGATCAAAGCAGACATTTGTGGACACTCTCGGGACATACCGCGACAGAATCTAGTACGCATTCTGATTGGAACATGCACACGTATGGACACATCGGACTGACAAAAATGTAGACATTTGTGGACACGAGAGATGGACACACGGTGTGTCTGGATGATGTTTAAATTCGTAGATGGGACTGAATGCTCTTCTCAAACATGTTTGATCAGATCTGATTAAAAAACCAGGTGCAGTCAGGGTCCAGTAAACACCACGAACATAAGAAACACCGCACATTCAGGTTAATGCACTTTCATTTAATCAAACTGCATTAAGAATACACACAAATCAGACACGGTGGTAATGCAGCAGAAGATCCATGGTATCAGTAACTGCATTTCCCCAGTGGGCTGACAGAGAAGAGGGATTCAAAATTAGACCTGCTATTCTTTCCTAAACATGGAAAGTAGTTTTACATTTCTCTCAGTTAAATTACCTCTCCCCTCCAGGCCTCTGCGACAATAAACGATGTCTTTTTACATCCATGTCTGTGAATGGAGCTCTTGGTGGCTGCTTTAAGGAGGAGTCATGTGACCTCTAATTTCAGAGTCATGTATTACAGCTGAAGTAAGTTTGGGCTTTAATGTTAGCGAGTGATGTTTCCTTAGGCTAGAAAATCCCAACAATCAAATCACGATGCCATTGTGCATGCTGCGAGAGGCTGACATACGGGATACAACTAGACTCACTGTAAACTGGCATTAACACACACACCACACACACACATGCACACACACACAAACCTCATAAACACACATATATCTCATAAAACACACACCCACCTCGTAAACACACACACACACACATACCCCATAAACACTCACACACACACACCTCATAAATGCTTACAAACACTCATACACACATCTTTGTCACCATGTCTCGAGGAGCAAGTTGTGGTTTGAGGTTGAAGACCGTGACCATCTGCAAATTCAACAAACAAACAAAATGTCTGACGTCTCCCTTATCTCTGTCTATAGTTATGTCATCCCTGTCTCTGTCATTTCTAACTACATAAAAAACAGATTCTGGTTTACAAAAGTATATTAAACTTCACTTCAATTGTATTCAAAACTTAGCTCACCACCTATTTTGTTCTGCTTTACCAAGTAACTACACATTTTTTTCTCTGTTACTGTACGAAGCTCTATGGTACTTTTGTAATCGACTCATTCAGTCAGTCACTCTAGGAGGACCCATGGAACTTATCTCTACTATCTCTAGTTTTGACTGTGACCTGACTGTGGTCTACACCACACCAAAAGAAAAAAAAAAGGGGGGAGGGGGGTTAAAAGGGCATTTTCAGCACAACAAAAAGCCACAAGCACCCGGGAACAGTCCAAACTTCACTCTTTCCCAGGACAAGCCAAAACAAACCTGACAGGACCATCTCCTTAGCAAGCACGGCACTCCCTTGATTGAGCCGAGAGGACAGAGGGGCAAATTACAGCTGCCACTGGCGCTAATGAAAGTAGGACTCTCCCTCGCCTTTTAATATGATAAATAATTAAGGTATTTTCTGTTCCTTCACAACAGACCAGGCCAAGAGACTCAAACGTACCACTTAACTACTAATACACCACACCAAAGACACAGCATGTAACTGAGTTATGCATACGAACAGAGGTGGATATGATGCATAATCAGGTTCTCCTGAGCGAGTCTAATTTTACACGCTATCGCTGGCACGGTGAGGTGAGCAGAGAGTTTCCGGAGATCTCTTTATTTATTATCTTTGAACTGAATTTATGATTACGATCCTGTCTGGAAAAAACAAAAAAAAACAAAACAAAACAAAGCAAAGCAAAGCAAAGCAATCACCGCTGGGTAAGCATTTAGATGGGCTGCAGAAGTAGGACATCAGGGTATGAGACACAGAGGAATCACAGGACTATTCAGACGTGTCTTGTCTCTCCTGCTCTTAGGCCGACTCTCCGACACCATACTGGTTTTACCGTGATGTCATCTGAATTGCCTGTGTAACTAACACATTCCAGTGTAGAAATAATAATAAAAGATCAGATTTTATTTGAAAGATTTCAGTATTGGTTGTACACACAGCCCCCACCCCCGCACACACGCTCATACACACACATTTGGGCATATTATTTTGATAGTGAATATAAATCAATGTTTCAAAATTTTGTGTGGGCTTTAACTCTTGTTCTGAGAAATGCTGCTGTTGCATTTGTAATTAAGTGTCACTGTGAATCTGTACAAAAAAAATTTACTGCTGGCTACTCAGCTTTCGTCATTGGTCCACTGTTGCCATAGAAATGTGTGGTAACAAATTCCACTTTGTTTTTTTCTTTTTTTCACCAACAACTACACTGCGTGGTTTTGCCTGAACCTGATAGCAACCGACATCTAACACGTACAGAGGAGTACAAGAGAAAGGCGGATTCGAGGAAAACCAGTGATAGGGCGTTAAAATGGATGAGAACTTTACCGAAGAATCGTCAAAGCAAGACAGAGAGAGAGAAAGAGGGGCAGAGAATGAGAGAGAGAGGGAGTGAGTATGCGTGGTTCTTTAGTTCCTCTGCAATTTTAAGCTCACCAAATGTTCTGATCCCTACACCTGCCATGCGCTGCTTTTTAACAAGGAAATTATGAGAATCTTCAAAGATACGCAGCCTGTTCTGCAGCCAAGGCCTGATTAGTTAAATCTAATTAGAACATGTCACATAGTCGCAGTTCTTTCTTTTTATTTTAATAAAACGGCAGTACCGAGGTTGAAAACAAAGAGGGTGTAACATTGAGAACAGCAACAAGCTAGCGCAACGTACGCATTAGCACGTCATCCCGCGGCTAATTGTTTACCAACATGTCATTCAGGCCGAACGTCCTCTCCGTGTCGCTACCCCGCGCGGTTGAAAGTTATAGAATCCCAAATCTCTGAAGTTCCAAAATCTCAAAACAAAATCACGCTTGAACGAATGTACTGATTACAGTCACGGTGGCACATTTCTCCATTATTTTCTCGAATCCAAATCTGTGTTTTAATGAAAAGTAGGTGAATGTTTATAATAAAATCCATCAATAAATGACTAAGAAAACATGAGTTGATGGTCTAAAAATGTATATTATTATGAATGGTTACTCCAGCATTTCCAGAAGTTATTGAAATACCAAATTACTCATGTACTCATGACAGGTTAATGATCCATGTAGTCGTGACAGGTTAATGATCTATATTTGGAAGGTGAGGTGATAACATAAACTCTCAATTAGTCATAGTTTATGTATGGTTAGTGACAGGCTTTATCTTTTATATCTGTATAAATGTAAGCTTTGTTACTTGCTTCTAGTTGTAAATTGCAATTATAACCCATTTGTACATTCTAAAGCAGTGATTTAAACCAGAGGCCGGAACCCACACGCTAATTAGCCAGTGTTTGTTGTGAATTCTTCAGACCAGCATTTTCCATGGCAGAGACTTTGGGAATTTCCTCTGACAGTCACTCAAAAGAGGCCACGGCAAAAACGAACAAACAAACCAAAAACCTCACTCACAGAAGACACGTCTATAAATTATTCAAATGTTTGTGAGAAATGCTCGAATATTTGAAAGAGCATCCACGTAACCTCAATTCCTCTCGCAGTCCTACCTTGGCACAAGAGGAGCTTCAATGTGACCAATGATGAGTATTAGGAAAACTCAACAACCTCTAAATGCACACTTTTGAGTCCCAGGCAGAGCCAGAAACACTTTCTTTCACTCAGATCACAGAGCTAAGTAAAGTGGACCTTCCCAATAGCACAAGGTTAGAAAAACCCATTGATTCATGGCTAAGCAGTCCCTCCCCCTGCATCACAAATCAGATGTCTCCATCCAGTGACACTGATGAAGTGCAGAGTGAATATCAAATAAAACATCTATCAAATGATAGGGAACTGATTTTAGAACCTTACGTGACAGGGCTGTCAATCCACCGAAGACAAACCATTAACCGGTGCCCACTCAAGAGCCGTTACAGTAAACTGCCTCTGCAAATTAGCCACAGGAGGTTTTCCATGCTCTGGTTTCTCAAAAGTTACCCTTTTTTTTTTTTAATGTACATTCGAAAAACTCCAACTCCCGCTCTTTTTGACAGGAAAAAAAACCACAGCACATCTCTCTCTCTCTCTCTCTCTCTCTCTCTCTCTTTCTGTGTGTCTGACTGTCTTTTTATTACACTATTTTTTTTTCCCCCCCATAGTGGAAAGGTACCGTTCGTTGCTCCGTTCCGGAAGCATGGGTGAGGAAGACTATAATGTATGCGGGATGAAGAAACACCCACAGTGGGAGATCAAGGAGCACTGCCTTCACCGTTTCTTTTTTTGGTACATGGGTTTCCTTCATGTAAATGCTATAACCGGTTGCTAGGCAACTCAAAAGATCCAGTAGCGTACGTCCGTTGCAAAAAAATCTCCAGCTTGACACAGGTTCTCGCAATACCATTCCCCCGTCAGGCGGAAAAGTAAGGTACCACCACATGCCCCTTTACGAATAATATACTGCATACGGGCCCGGCGTGGTCCGCATGCTTGTTCTCCTACACGTATGTCAGTGGAATGACAGCAGACTGTCCTCGCTGACATGAGGCACGGTGAGGCGAGGGGTCTGCCACATTTCAGAAGCTAGGAGCTGGTCCCAGGCCACAGTGCTCAATGTTACTGTTGTCCTCTCTGGGCTTGCTAAGAACATATACATGTACACACAGACACGCGCACACATACACACGCACACACACGCACACATAAGCACACACACGCATGCACACATACCCACAAATACACACACACACACACGTACTCAGTCAAATATAACAAGCAATAGCGTTCTGCGTCGTTCCATATTAATAGTTTTTTGCTTGTATAGCTATATCCATTGGCTCATATTTCCCATCCAAATAAATGTCTGTTTAACAATTACTGGTAGAGGTACGGGCAGTTAAATATTAGTATCCTAGAGGTGTTGTGTGTAATTACTTTGAGGAAATTAGTCCACATATTATCTAAGCACATTCAATAAAACATCAGTCGTCACAGTTTTTTATTGCAGTGTAATACAACTGTCAGTGCTCCAGGATGTGGAACCAAGCCACAATCACAATGTCAGAACTAAATAAGACAACTATGCCCCCATGTAACTTGTTGAGGAGAAGCAGTTAAAAGTGAAATAAACAACATTTTGCTCCGAAGCTGTCAGAGAAGAGGGACGATAAGAGCCACACGGGTGACCGCAGCTGTCGCCTCCTCTTGCTCTTGTGAAAGACAAAAAAAAAAAAAAAAATCTGTTGTGCGGTGTAAAGGACCAGAGTGATCTACACTCAGATTGGCTAATCCATCGTGAAAATTAAAAAAAAAAAAAAAATTTATATGGAGGGCAACGGCTGCAGCGTCTCATTCCCTGCTGCTGAAGGTGACTCCAAAGAACCAAAAAAACCCCAAACCAAAACAAACAACAACAACAACAAAAAAACGCCTTCACACCCCCCCCTCCTTTTTTTTCTCCCCCACTGAGATCAGTGTAACATGCAGGAACTCATGGACAGGCAGGGCCAAATCAGTGGAGAATGTCAGTTCAGTGGAGTGTGACTGGATTTTTTTTTTTTTATGTTGGAAACAGATTATAGGAATCATTATTTGAAGCTTATGCATTGTAAAAAAAAAAAAAAAGAAAAAGAAAAAAAGCCTCGGGCCTTGTAGCGTTTGACTCCTCAGTGTGAGTACCTCACTGTGGTGAAATGGCCTTTAAAAAGATCTCTATGGGTAGATGGTTGCTATATTCAGACAACATGAAAAAGATTGATCAGAAAACCACACCACAAAAAAAAGAAACTTCTATGTCACATCCTGTGGTTACTGTAGATAATGCTATGATTTTTGAGAGACTTTAACATTTTCACATGGAGAATGAGAATAATTCACTGAGATCAGGATTTGTTGATATCCTTAACCCTGTAGGGATTAGTCAAAATGTCATGGGACTCCCTCGCCGCTAGAATTATATTCTAGACCTGATTTTGTCCTTTCGGGTTGATGCAGATAATATATCTATTTTACCACAGAACACAGATATCTCAGATCACTTCCTGATTTTATATAAGTTGCCTCTAGCCAGCAATATTTGTTCCACACCTCATTATCGAAATAGTCAAACGATAATGCCAACAACTAAAGACAGCTTCACAAACAGCCCCCTAGACATATCCCCACTACTCAGTTTACCATCAGGTCCTGCAGAACTGGACCGACTGAATTAGGTTCTAGATACTGCTTTATCTACTACCGTGCATAATATTACTCCTCTCCAGAGGAAAAGGGTTAAAGAGAAAAAGTTTGCACTTTTGATTTAACGACCACATTCGCACACTTGAAAGAGCTACTCAGAATATAGATCTTAGATGAAAGAAAAAATTGGGAGGTACTTAGCATGGAGGGATAGCACGGCAAAATAAAGACAGGCTTCGTCAGCTGCATAGTCTGCATACTTGAGGAGACTTAAAGGAAACAGCCAGAATAACCCCACATTTCTGTTTAGCCCAGTGGCCCGACTGACCAGGAACCAAGCAGTTACTGAACCACAGATCCCATTACAAGGCAGTGGTGATGACATTTTAAATTTCTTTAATGGCAAGGTTGAGAGCATTAGGAAGAAAACTGGAAGCGTTAAACCTCTAGACGCAGCATCTCGGCCAAATGAAACCAGTATTACTAAGCATGCGGAGCACTTAAACTCCTTCTCTTCTATTGGGCTCGATGAGCTCAGAAAGATAATAGCAACGTCCTCAAGTCCTGTACTTGTCTACTTGATCCAATGCCCACAAAGCTACTGAAAGAGATACTTCCTGTAATTTCGTACATTTCAAACAACTCCTAAACAACATTAATTTATCTTTATACCTAGGACACATACCTAATTCAAAGTAGCAGTTATCAGACCGCTTATCAAGAAAGCTGACCTTGACCCATGTGAATTTGCTAATGACAGACCTATTTCAAATACTCCATTAATTTTCTAAAACATTTAAAAAAAAGTTGTGCCTGCTTATGGTACCATTAAGGCATATTATTCAGAGGCATGGCATTAAGTTCCACTGTGGCATTAACTTTCAGCTATACACACACACAGCATATTATTTATCTTCAAGAGCAGGTGAAGTCTGCCAGCCCTGCAGAACAGCCAATTATATTAGGGACATTCAAGACTGGATGGCCAGTAACTTTCTCCCACTCAACTCTGATAAATATTAGTTCTTGGACCCAAGTCCTCTACAAATAAGCTGCTTGATGATTGACAGTGACTGGACACACTGGAAACCCATATTAGTAATGTAGCTAGAACATTCCTTTCTGTAATGCAGCCAAAATAAGGAGCATGCTGTCCTGGAATGATGCAGACTAGGGCTATAATGATATCAGATTTTCACTACACGATTATCGTGGCTATTGACGATAATGATATTATTGCGATATCTATAGAAAGTTCGAACAAAATAATAATAATAATGCAATCAGTTTAATAACAATAATGCTATTTGTTTATTGTGTATTTTGTCTCTTTTTTGGAAAAGGAATTATACTCAAAGTACACGTGTAGTGAGGTGGAGAGTCTGTAACCATAACTGTACAAAAGCGCACGAAAACAACAATTACACTAATTAATGGATAGTGAAAAGGCAACTAGATGAACTGATAAACAATATAAACAAAATATCCCTAAGGCCTAACATCTGCAATCAATACAATGTCAACTGAAACAACATAACTTGCAGGGAGCTTGCACTTCTATTCCCGCAGTTTTCACGATATCGATCCGATTCCAGCGGTAATAGGTCCGTCCTAATGCCTAGTCACTCCCCTCGTTTTTTTTTTTTTAAATTGCCGTTTTTAATCGCTTAATTTTCCCTTTAAGAATGTAACCAGGGGTCACTAGGACCCAGTGGAAAAACAAGATGCAACACATCATTTAGCTCCTCCTGTAATGACTGGTTGAAATGCATGTTTGGTATTTTGTACGAACGCTGTAGCATCAGGCACGCAGTGACCCGAAGTGATGTAATGTACTGTTAAACCAATGTAATGGAACTCTCTTAATGTGTTTCTGTTTTAACAATACTATTTGTCCCTTTAGTTATGAATGTAGTTGCTGAATGCAGACAGTCTGACAATTGTCAGCTAAGCTCGTGATGTGCCGGGTAAACAAGCTCATGTAACCAGCATGTCACTGTCTGTGGCTGAGAATCACTGGTTCTTTGCAAAAGGTACAGAGCTTTTAATAGTTATATTTGCTCTCATTTTTAAGTGCTATGACTGGTTACCTGTTAGACTTTGTACTAATCCTATGATCCTGCTTTTGACATACCTGACCCTAAACAGTCAAGCCCCCCAGTACCTATGTGACCTGCTAACAGCTCATAGTCTGCATCACCCCCTAAGACTACAAAATGCATATCTTCTTACACTACCTAGAATACTGAAATCAACAGCGGGTGGTAGATCCTTCTGTTGTATCGCTGCTAAACTATGGAGTAGTCTCCCAGCTGACGTCTGGGATTCAGACTTACTCTCTCAGTTTAAGTCTAGACTGAAGACGTACCTACCCAGCCTACCATATAGCTAATTTCCATAGCCAACGGTGTAGAGGTGGTGGACCATGGACATTGAGTGTTTTGGTGGACTGAGGAACCGATGCTGTTTCCCTTCTATTCACATGCAATCGCTCAAGTTTATTGATGATAGAATGGAAAGTTTTGAATGTCTCAGGGACCCCTTACAGCCATGCAACCCACCGTTTCTTCCCTTTTCAGTTTGATGCCGCATTGATTGGGTCTGCTGGAGCGTTGGGGCCACACTCGAAACATCATTTTCAGACATTTTAAAGAGCTCGTACTGCGCACTTCAACCTGCTAAACTGCCTCATTCCTCCTTTTCTTATCTCCTCAGCTCCAACTATGGAACACCCGTTCTACGTCTTCTCGGGTCTATAAAACACTCCTCCCGAGCCCCCCTGCTCCCTACGCCCTCCTGCCCCTCTCTGCCTGGACCTCCTACAAGCTCCTGTCCCTAAGCTCTAGACTCCCCTGTTCCCAGCCTGAGACTCAGAAGCTCCTCCTCCTGTTACCCAACATCCCTCACACCGTTATCCCTCATACTACAGCCTGTGGTCTACGTGTGATACAGACTCTCAAACTGACTGTGAAACTACAATCAACCTGTTCCCTTTACCTACCACGTAATCCCAGCATTTACTATAGTGCTGCTAACCCTAATAGACCTACTTAAAGACAAGCTTATTGATATGATTATTGATTGGATCAGGCACTGATCTTCCTCTTCTTACTATTTTTTTTTAGATAACTGTAAATAGCACAACATAAATAAATTTAAATTTGTATTTGTATGCCACATAAACGGATATCAGAAACCTAAGAACCTGATGAAGCCATAACGAACAGGTCTGGTTCGGGATTAGTTGTAGACAACTCTGGAGACAGCGAGAGAGATTTTGTCTTTTTCTCTCTGTCTTCTGTGAGAGGGAGATAGTTCATCTGTCTCAGCACACAAAGATCTATCTTTTCATGACATGCAATGCACCAAAAACCAAAATTTCCTGACAGAAATCCAGAGCCATCACGTTTTACCCTTTAGTGTTTCTAAAGATCTGTTCTAATCCTCCATGCTCTGTGATTCCTGTACTAGCAGGTGGGTGAGTGCTTAAGATTCTGACCGGATCCTGAGGACAGCAAGGTCCAACCAGAACTCTTCCACAGTACACTGGGGCAAACACAAAGTAATTGAATAGTTGGCCCTGTCTCACTGTTCTTAAATGTCACCACTATTCTGGTCTCCTTTCCTCTGTGTCCCCACACGCCTGTGTAATCATAGCGCTTCATGACTCAAAGCGAAACCCAGGAAGCCATTTTAGACTCTCTGAATAATCTGCATTATGATACCCAAACCACACACATCCTTTTAAGCTCTAAAAAAAACCCCTAAAAACAAAAAAGACAAGATTTTTTCAAGTGTTAGGGGCTTGGCATTCACCAAGAGTACGAAAAAAGCCCCTGGCATGTTTTTTTTTTTTTATGTTCCGGGATGGGTCGGCCTCCTCATGAGGATTTTGCCCAGTCCAGAATGACAGTACGGATGGCGTGCCAGAAGCTTTAAGGGGAAGTGAAAGGTCTGGACTTTGATACTGAATGTGTCTCGGTTCCTTGCTCTCTTAAAGTACAGCAGATGGACAGTCACGGACGCGCTAGCGTTTCTGTGTCATCTCAAGAAACGCACAACCACCAACAGCTGTTTTTCTCTCTCACTCATTCTTTCTCTCTCTCTCTCTCTCTTTCTCTCTCTCTCTCTCTCTCTCTCTCTCTCTCACTCCTTCTCTCTTTCTCTCTCTCTCTCTCTCTCTCTGTCATAGATAATCATAAGAAACTCGCTGGGTGAAGAGTTTGGGCCACTGATTCTAACCGAAAAAGCTCTGCAGAAAAAAAGGACAGAAAGAGAGCAAGATCGAGAGAAAGAGAGAGAGAGAGAGAGAAAGGGAGTGGAGGGGGAGAGACAGAGACAGAGGGAAACCAATATCTCAAAGAGACGCAGTCATTTTTACACAGTGACTCTAGGGAGACTTTTTTTTTTTTTTCCCGAAACTATTGTGGGTAAGCTGGACAAGCATTTTAACAGGCAGCTGGATTTCACGAAAATCTCATTACATTCAGTCACGCTCATGTTTACAGCTGTTATAACTTAACAGTAAAGATAGTGGTGATAGTGAAATAATATTGATAATGACAATGAATCTTTTAAGTATTTTCAGAATACTTAAAAGATTTCAGATTTCAGTTGCTGGTCTTTAGCTTAGGTCGATCAACTCAGTTCAAACAGTTACCAGTGATCCTCACCTGCAAAGAAAACACAGCGGTGAAGAAAATGAGGAGGGACTCTATTTGCATTCACCATCGACAGAAGCATTTGCTTTTCCATATTGACTTTTCTCCCCACAGGGAGCACACCACGTCTGCTGGGGAAAAAAAAAAAAAAAAAAAGTCCACATCTAATGGCTGATAATCGCTAACGGTGACGGCGGCACGAAGCGTTTTGCCTGCTGACACACACTTTCGAAAAGGTCTCGGTATAAGAGATCACGTACGACCCAGCCGAACTGCTACGCCCTAACCGCGAGCCCCCTGGCCTCCTGCTAGTTAGGCAATGTCTCTGAATAGGCGTCCTTTAGGTCAGCAGTCGCTTCGTCAGAGGACACAGAGACGACGCCACAGCGCATGGCAGTTTGGGGTAGTGTGGGGTGGAGTAACAGAGCCAACTGAGATCTGAAGATTTTTAGCGTCGTAGTCGAAAAATGTTCAGAGTCAGGCCATATCAAGGTGTGTTTACGAAAGTGACTCGGGACAAACGCGCTCGTTTTCCGAGCTCCGCTTGATGACCCCCACAGTTAAACCTGCAGGGAGGAAACTCTAAAGGTCTGTGCTCACCAGAAACCAAGAGGAGAAGAGACTTTTCATCAACATCCAACCAAACCGCTGAAACAATTATGGAGGAAAGCATTTTTAACTTCCTGCTGAAATCTCTCTCTTTGGCTCTTTCTCTCTCTTTCTCACACACACACACACACACACACACACAGATACACACACACGAACACACACACAGATTCTGTTCAGCCTTAGCACACACATCTACATGTCCAATTACTACTGAACAAGTTGTCTCTGACCTGCCTCAGTGCTTTCATGAGAGGAACATGTAACCATATGGAGATCTAGCCCTCTTGTTCTGTCTCTCTCTCTCTCTCTCTCTCTCTCCCTCTCTCTCTCTCTCTCTTTGTCTTGGTCTTGCTCTGAGGTCCTCTCCTAGAGAGCAATTAGCGAGCTTGTGTACAATATGGCCTGGAGTCATTAAAAAAGGATATTATGTGGGGGTGGTGGAGGTTTACAGTGTCACACATTTACCAGCTAAACATGTTAAAAGTCACCTGAAATACACACACACAAACACACACACACACACAAACACATACTCATTAACACATTTCCTGAGCAGGGAACGATGTTTTAAGTGGTGACTGACTGAGGACGGATTCCCTTTAAAAGGCCATATCATCTTCTGTAGAGATTGTTAATTACAGCCTTGAACATTATTAAAAAACCATAAACTCAACTTGTGAAGCCACTGGATCTTTTTTTCCTCATTCATAGGATCAAACACAGCCTACACCATAGAAATGACTATACATGTTCATGTAGAAACAGTGAGGAATTTCATTCAAGCCCGATCAGTTCCCACAAGGTTACTGCCTGACAATAAGCACCGTTCTTCTCTCACAGCAGTCTCTTTGAGACTTCACTGATATCTGGCTCACCATGGCTCTTCACTGACAGTTGGATCAGCACAGCTCTTCATTGACAGCTGGTCTATTATGGCTCTTCACTGACAGTTGGATCATTATAGCTCTTCTCTCACAGTTGGATCACCACAGCTCTTCACTGACAGTTGGATCACTACAGCTCTTCACTGACATCTGGCTCACTATGGCTCTTCACTGACAGTTGGATCGCTATAGCTCTTCTCTTACAGCTGGATGACTATGACTCTTCACTGACAGTTGGATCACTACAGCTCTTCTCTTACAGCTGGATGACTACAGCTCCTCACTGACAGCTGGATCACTACAGCTCTTCACTCACAGCTGGATGACTATGACTCTTCACTGATAGTTGAATCAATACAGCTCTTCTCTCACAGCTGGCTCAGCACAGCTTTTCACTGACAGATGGATGATCAGGGCTCTTCACTCACAGCTGGATCAGTAATGTCTCTCTCTGACCTTGTGACATGCTTGTGTTTAATTAGGCTGAGTGTTTGAGAGTGATGAGTTTGCTAAACATGGAAAAGCATACACATGCGCGTGGGTGCCACACACACGTACTCACTCACACACACACACACACACACACACACACACACACACACACGCATTCAAAACAAATATGCCGCACTGTATGCTGTCTGAGGCAAAAAAGATTAACACTGACATTTTAACCGCCCTGGGACTGTGAGCCTGGTTTCAGCTCAGTGCTGAAACAGATTAGGCCGACGGATTGATGAGCCCAACCAGAGGCTGTTGATCTGGGTACACTCAGCAATTATCTCACTCACTGTTTATGAAGGACTAACTAAACAGGGTTCATTACGCAGGGCCCCTGCTAACCCTTTGGCTCAGAGGAGGTCTTCCTCAACGTCAGCTGGTGCCCTGAGTGAGACCCAGCAGAGCATCTTAACTCAGGCATATTTAAAAACAAACAAACAAACAAAAAAAAACCCTATGAAAAAAAACTCAGACAAACACCTGCTTGACAACCTTCTCGGCAGTTAAATAAAAACCCAAACAGCTCATTTGTGTGGAGGCAAAATAAACATCGCGTGGAAGAGAAATGTGCTTGTCTGGGCCCATTTAAAAAAAGTCTCTGTTGAATGACGGCTTTCATCAAATTTCTCCTAGTGTCCCACCGCTGTGTAAGTTCCAGAGCACGTGCGTGCACACACACACGCACGCACACACATACACACACACGCACGCACACACATGCGCACACATACACACACACACACACACCCTTAGTATGACTTCTCAATGAGTTCTTACTGTAGCTAGTAGAGTCTAACAGCCTAACTCCTTCACGTAATCATATAAACAGAGAGATCTGGGGTAATAGCCGTATCTCTTATACCAGAAAATGTCTGTACTAGGTCTTTTTTTTTTTCAAGTGTTTAAATAACAATGCTGTTATCTGACCCACACATTACCACAACAACCAACACCAACACACACGCACACACGCACACGCACACACAGAGACAAAATATCACATACACACACACACACATACAAACACAGTCTGACAAACACACACACACACACACACGCACGCACGCAATCTGACAAAAACACACACACACACACAATCTCATAAACACACATACAAACACAATCTGACAAAAACACACACACACACACATACAGAGACACACACACAGACAAAATATCACATACACACACACACACATTAGCACATTAGGTATGTGCCTTGTCTAGTGACACTAGTTTTCCCTCACTCATACTGGTGACAGTGCTACCCAGATTAGCCTTAACAGCACAATCAGAGTGGACATGTGTCGCCCAGCGGGGTCCAGACATCCGCCACGAGCCCGACACTCGGCCTATTAAACGCCAGCGGGCATCTTGGCACTGCCATGCACAGGGGAAGGACTGTTCCAGACCAGGCTTAGGCGTGGAAAACAGAGAGAGCCCTGATAGAGTTCAGAGTGCCACGCTGTTTCAGTGTCTCACTGCGTCTACACATCCTCCTCTCCTGCCCACTGTAACTGATCGTCCCCTTTGACCCCTCACACTGTTACACGGTGACCTCTCTTTCCCACATTAAGTGGGGGCTTCTCTGACTGCATCTGTCCAGTGACCCCAAAGTAAAAAAACAAAAAGAAAGAAAAAAAACCTGCTTGCGTTCTACATACGTCGCGTTCATAGAATTTTGTCCTCTTGAAACCAACATGGATTGGTAGTTTTAAACAGAAAACGCTCTCATAATAAACAAGTGCATTCAAAACAAATCTGTCGGGGATCAGTGGAAAGACTAGTCACGCAGACACAAACAGTACTGCACATCTATGGAATTTCTCAGTACGGCCCTGGTCCAGAATCTTTCATGTGCCCAGTCCACTGAGATGGCCAAGCTTATCTATCTGACTGTGTGTGTGTGTGTGTGTGTGGGTATGTGTGTGTGTGAGAGAGAGAGAGAGAGTGACAGTGAAGGGTGTTTTCTGTATCCAGAGGAGTGTGTAAGTGTGTGTATGCGTGTGTGTGGGGAGGGGGGTGTTTTAATTCAAAGATATGTAGACTACAGCCGCTGTCCTTGAGTGTGTGTATGTGTGTACGAGAGAGAGAGAGAAAGAGAGAGGGAGGGAAATATATAAACATATATATACATGGAGAGAGAGACGGAGATACAGAGAGAAAGAGAGAGACAGAGAGATAAAGAGAGAGAGAGAGAGAGAGAGAGAGAGCAACAGAGAGGGGTGGGGGGTGAGGGAGAAAGCGAGAGAGAGAGAGACAGAGTGTATGTGTGATGGGAATGGCAAATTCTCTTTGCTCTGCTGACAGTTCATGTGACAGACAGATCTTCTGATAGCTGTTATCTGTCAGTTTGAGAGTTGGCTCCCCATCGGAGTGAACCAACTCTCTGCTCTTTTTTTATTATTTTATTCATTTGTTTACAGTAACTCTCTGACAGCGATGTCAGAGGTACTCTTCACCCACATATTAAACTAAATACAGACTACGTTGTGTTTTTTGCTTCTTATGTTGTTTCTATAGTGTGAGTAAACCCCCCACATAGAAAGACCTGTTAACCCTCAGAGAGGAAAGTCACCTGAAACAGACAGACCTGTTACCCCTCAGAGAGGAAACTCATCTGACATAGACAGACCTGTTACCCCTCAGAGAGGAAAGTCACCTGACATAGACAGACCTGTTACCCCTCAGAGAGGAAAGTCACCTGACATAGACAGACCTGTTAACCCTCAGAGAGGAAAGTCACCTGACATAGACAGACCTGTTACCCCTCAGAGAGGAAAGTCACCTGACATTAGACAGACCTGTTACCCCTCAGAGAGGAAAGTCACCTGACATTAGACAGACCTGTTACCCCTCAGAGAGGAAAGTCACCTGACATAGACAGACCTGTTAACCCTCCGAGAGGAAAGTCACCTGACATTAGACAGACCTGTTACCCCTCAGAGAGGAAAGTCACCTGAAATAGACAGACCTGTTACCCCTCAGAGAGGAAAGTCACGTGACATAGACAGACCTGTTAACCCTCAGAGAGGAAAGTCACCTGACATAGACAGACCTGTTACCCCTCAGAGAGGAAAGTCACCTGACATTAGACAGACCTGTTAACCCTCAGAGAGGAAAGTCACCTGACACAGACAGACCTGTTACCCCTCAGAGAGGAAAGTCACGTGACATAGACAGACCTGTTACCCCTCAGAGAGGAAAGTCACCTGACATAGACAGACCTGTTACCCCTCAGAGAGGAAAGTCACCTGACATAGACAGACCTGTTACCCCTCAGAGAGGAAAGTCACCTGACATTAGACAGACCTGTTACCCCTCAGAGAGGAAAGTCACCTGACATTAGACAGACCTGTTACCCCTCAGA